>NW_005841831.1:2041345-2073240 GCF_000455745.1 Alligator sinensis
AGAACAGTTCAGAGATCACGTGGAGCAACTGAATATTTTCAAGTTAGCAATATTGGACAAGATGCATTCTAGAAATTGGCTAAAATAATTGCAGAGGCGTTGGCAGTCTTCTCTTTGAGAACTCATGGAGCTTAAATTAGGGTCCTAGGCAACTGAACGAGGGCAAATACAGTGCCCATCTATAAAAAACAGAAGAAGATAGATCAGGGGAATTACAAATTGGTCAGTCTGAAAATGAAACTTGGAAAGATTATAGAGCTTGTCATAAAGGAAACAAATTTTAAATACCTGTAGACTAACAAGGTGATGAGGAACAGCCAGTGTGGATTTGCCAAGAACAGGTCTCTTGATCAGCTTGTTTTTCTTCCATGAAAAGGTGAGGGGCTTTGTGAATGGGGAGAGAACAGTGGAGATGACTTGTACTTCAATTTTCAGTAAGGCTTTCAACATTGTATCCTGTGACACTTTCATTTGTAAGCCAAGTATATAATGTACTGTACTATATGGTGCTGGCAGTACTGTAAGGTTTAATTTCTTCATTTAATGATTGAGGATGGGACTGAGTGCACAGATTACAAATTTGCATGTGAGATTAAGCTTAATTGAGTTGTAGACACTTCGAAGGATAGGATTAGGATTCAGAATGGCTCAATGTCTAGTTGGCAGTTGGTATCAAGTCCTGGAGGTAAGGGCAGGAGCTGTAGGGGGTGGTCAATCTACAGCTTGTCCTGTAGATTGTCCTGGGAAAGTCTCACTTGTGTCCAGTTTGGGGAATTGCTCTTCAAAAAAGATGTGGACAAATTAGAAAGAATCCAGGGAAGAGCAATAAATTTGATTAGAGGCCTGGGAACTGTGGTTCATGTGAAAGGACTGAAAGACATATCCTGCCCATGTCATTTGTCTATAAAACCGTAAGTACTTTGAGAACTTTGAAGGTGTTTGTACTGTGCAATGGAGCCTGTGCCTCTATTATAATAAAAATACTTAAGTCCTTTGTGTGCTCACACCTTCCTTTCTACCTGATATTACATTTGGCAGCTTGTAGAGTTGCAAAATGACTAGTTTCACACTTGGCTTGTGGTTCTCCTAAATTCAGGTTTCACAATAAGACTGAGAAAACTAGTAAGTAGGTTGAAGGAAGCTGAAGAAATAGCAGCGACTCTCCACCTCTTATCGAGAGTGTGGGGCTTGCCATTTGTGGCCCACCAAGGTGTAACGCAAAAGGGGGGAGGGGCGAAGTCCCTCGTTACTCTCCTGCCACGACTAGATCACAATGAAAAAAATATAAAAAGGATGCTCTGAAATTATATGTTCTCCACCCTCTCAGTAGGAGGTACTTTGTGGGCATATTTCTTGAGGCTCCACCTTCCCTTCACCTCTTCCATATGCCAGCCATGTTGTTAAGTTAGTGGTGTGTCTGTGTTTTGTGATTTAAAATAGCAATTTTCCTACCTGAGTGTATTTTTCTTTTACTGTCCCTTTTTGGGGCGCTTAGTATAGAGCAACTACAGTACTGGCAAAGTCCCACCATTCTCTATCACTCATGACACAGAGCAATTCTTAGCTAGTGGTTGGACAAGCGTTATCACAGTCTTTACTTATCTGATTCTCAAGCATATAAATGAACTTGCAAACCAAACAAGAAAATACATCCGTCACCCTGCAGTCTGGCACTATGCGAGGTTCAGCTCACATGACTGGTACGGCTTGCTCCCTTTTGGGACGAAGATTTTTCTGAGTCTTCTTTGAGTTCTTGGAGGCGAAGGTCCACAGCCTCTCTTCCTCATCTCATTGCAGCTTGAGGCTTTCTCCAGCTTCTCTGCGCAGCTCAATAGCACAGGCTCAGGGATGGGTTAAAGCATGGGGGCTTTCCCAGCTGCCTCCATCTTGCTCCAGTTCCCAGTGATCTCCTGCCATCACTGTTGCCTGGCTTTCCTCTGTCTCTGGGTGCTTCCTAAATACATTGCTCCCTGCATGTCTGCCCACGTGCAGGGAGCACGTACATTTAAAATACTGTGGGAGTGGCGCATGCCGCTCTAAGGACTCTATTCCAGACCCTGCTCATCAGTAGCCCTACCCAGGCTACTCTCCCTCTGGGTTTGTGGGTGATTCGGGCAGAGCCCACTATGTTCCCCTGGCAGGCAGGTCATTAATCGCCCAGCCTGGTGACACCATTGAAGATTCCTGTTGAACAGTTATGTTTTATAATCTGATCTCCAGAACACTTTTCTTCCCTGCCCCCCTCCTCCTTCCAGGCATGGGTCTTGCTGCAGTTATCTGCATTTCCCTTGCCTTGATTACACCACTGCAACATGCTTTGCTTGGGGTTACAGCTCAATGTACAGCTTTGTTCTAAAAAGTGACTATGAAAATACCATGGTAGAGCTCAAGGTTTGTTCTGTGGTGACAATTTCTAGAGTAAAAGAGTTTGGTTTATAAATTAAAGTGGGCCTTTTCGGACCACAAGACTAGGAAACTTCAGTCTTTGGCAGGACAGTATCTGAGTTTTTAATAAATTAAGCATGGCTTAGAGACGGAGGGTTTTTTATGAACTTTTTTTTGATATTTGAGAAGATAACATTTTTGTGTCTTTTGAAAAAGGACATGAGGATGGCAATGCAATTAAGAGATGGAGATCTTCGGAGAAATTCCCTTGGTTAGTACAGAACAGCTGACATTATGCTAATGATGTTCTCCTGGCCGTGTTATGACACAACTACCTGACATCAGGCTTTTGTTTCTGAATCTGAGATCTTGGCAGGTGAAATCTCTGGTTAAGTAGATCTTTATGACCTCGTGTTTTGTCCAGGAATATTTCATGCTTTGGCTATTTATTCTTTTCTTTACTTTTTCTTGCCAAATTCTGTTCTTGCCACAGTATCTGCCTGTACTGAGTCAGTTCTCCACTGGTGTTGTGAAGTTTTATTAAAAGGCTTCAGTTTCTGAACAAAGGTGGTTTCATTTTAAGCTTGACCCTTCCAGCATGATAGATGTATCCAGTTTTTTTGTATCTTTCTAAGTAAAAAGTAGCAGTTGACCATTTCCAACTGGCCATTCATTTGTAGAATGAAGAGAAATACTCTTTGCTTCCTACTTCAGGGGGGCACAGTGATTTTTTAGGAGCCATCCAGGTAGCATTGCTTTTCTTCTAACAGATTCAAACAATACAATTTAAGAGTCTGTTATCTTTTACCGCTTATCATATTTTTATAAATTGTTCCATATAAGGCTGTATCCTTGAACTGTGTTCTTCAAATCCTTCTTTCTCCACTTTTTCTCTTACCACAGTAGAAATGACTGAATAGAGTTCTCCTTGCTCACTCTTGTCATCAGCAGTGCTTTTAGACAACAATAAAGAATAAAAACTACTACTCTGTTTCATATAGCTACTGTACTTTCACCCTGAAGTATACCAAAGGAATGTGAAGGTTTCATATCTAGGCATCCCTTCACCCACAACAGGAATATTTCAGACAATCATAGAAAACTAGGGCTGGAAGGGACCTCAGGAGACCTAGACAACCTCCTGCTCAAAGCAGGACCAGCCCCAACTGGATCATCCCAACCAAAGCTTTGTCTAGCCAGGTTTTGAAAACCTCCAAGGCTGGAGCTTCCACCACCTCTAGGTAACCTGTTCCAGTGTTTTACTACCCTCCCAGTGAAAAAATACTTCCTAATATCTAACCTAAACTTCCCTTGCTGCAGCTTGAGACCATTGCTCCTTGTTCTGTCATCTGCCACCACTGACAACAGTCTAGCTCCATCCTCTTTGGAATTGTCCTTCAGGTAGTTCGAAAGCTGATATTAAATGCCCTCTCAGCTTCCTCTTCTGTAGACTAAATAAGCCCAGTTCCCTCAGTCTTTCCTTGTAAGTCATGTGCCCCAGCCCTCAACCATTTTTGTTGCCCTCTACTGGACCCTCTCCACATTCTTGTCCACATCCTTTCTGTAGTGGGGTTCCCAAAACTGAACACTGTACACAGTTCTCCAGATGTGGCCTCACCAGTGCTGAATAGAGGAATAATCACTTCTCTTGACCTACTGGCAACACACCCACCAATGCAGCCCAGTATGCTGTTAACCTTCTTGACAACTAGGGCACACTGCGGACTCTTATTCAGCTTATTGCCCATTGTAACCTCCAGCTCGTTTTCTGCAGAGCTGCTACTTAGCCAGTCAGTCCCCAGCCTGTACTGGTGCCATGGGATTGTTCCGTCCTAAGTGCAGGACTTTGCACTTGTCCTTGTTGAACCTCATGAGACTCCTTCTGGCCCTATCCTTCAATTTGTCTAGGTCATTCTGAATCCTAGCCCAACCCTTCAACATATCTATTACTCTTCCCAGCATGGTGTCATCTGCAGATTTGCTGAGGGTGAACTCTATGCCATCTTCCAGATTTGTTGATGAAGACATTGAACAAAACCAGCCCCTGGGGCACTCACTTGATACCGGCTGCCAACTAGACATTGAGCTATGGATTACTACACTCTGAGCCTGATGCTCCAGCCAGTTTTCTATTTACCTTGCAGTCTATTCATCCAGCCCATACTTTCTTAACTTGCCTGTGAGAATACTGTGGGAGACTATATCTAAAGCTTTGCTAAAATCGAGGTATGCCACATCCACCTGTCTGCCTGCATCCACAGAGCCACTCATCTCATCATAGAAGGCAGTCAGGTTGGTCAAGCATGATTTGGCCTTGGTGAATCCATGCTGACTGTTTGTAATCACCTTTTTCTCCTCCAAGTGCTTAAAAATGGATTCCTTGAGGAGCTGCTCCATGATTTTTCTATGGACTGAGGTGAGGCTGACTGGTCTGTAGTTCCCTGGATCCTTCTTCTTCCCTTTCTTAAATATGGGCACTAGGTTTGCCTTTTTCCAATCATCCAGGATCTCTCCTGATCTCCATGAGTTTTCAAAGAAGATAGCTAATGGCTTTGCAATCACATCAGCCAACTCGCTCAGCACCCACAAGTGCATCCCATCTGGCCCCGTGGATTTTTACACGTCCAGCTTTTCTAAGTAGTCCCTAAATTGGTCTTGCACCACTGAGGGCTGCTTACCTCCTCCCCAAGTTGTGCTGCCTGGTGCAGTAGTCTGGGAGCTGACCTTGCCTATGAAGATAGGCAAAAAAGGCATTGAGCCCTTCAGCCTTTTCTATGTTCTCTGTCACAAAATTGTCTCCCCCATTCAGTAAGGAACCCACACATTCTCTGATCCTCCTCTTGCTACTGACATACTTGTAGAAACCCTTCATGTTACCCTTCACATCCCTTGCTAGCTGCAACTCCAATTATGCTTTAGCTTTCCTGACTTCATCCCTACATGCCCAAGCAATGCTCTTACATTGCCTGAGCAAATGCTTGAACAATGTTCTTCATCTCTACATTGCCCGAGCAAAAGTGTTATGCTCCTCCCTAGTTATTTGTCCAAGTTTCCACTTCTTATAAGCTTCCATCTGTGACTTGGCTTAGGAGGGAACTCTTCAGTAAGCAACGCTAGCCTTCTGCCATACTTGCTAGTCTTCCTGCACATTTAAGATGGTTTATTTCTTCATTCACGGTAAGGCTTCGTTTAAAGTACAGGCAGCTTTCCTGGACTCCTCTCCCCCTCAGTCTGTCTTCCCAGGAGATCCTGCCCACAAGTTCCCTGAGGGAGTCAAAGTCTGCTTTTCTGAAGTCCCGGGTCTTTACTCTGTTGCTCTCCATCCTTCCTTTCCTCAGGATCCTGAACTCTATCATTTTGTGGTCACTGCTGCCCAATATGCCTGTGTGAAGCGGAAAGGATTTGCTTTCTGGATTCAATTCAGCCAAATCTGAATGTGAAGATATTCGGTACCAAATCTTATTCGGCCATAGACTATACAGGCAGGCAGTGCTGGTGCGAGCAGCCGGACAAGCCCCGGCTTCATCTGGCAGCCCTGGGAGAAGCCATGGCTTGCCTGGCTGCTCCCCTGCCGGGATGAGGCAGGTAGTGCTGGCAGCTCCAGGAGAAGCCGCAGGGGCTGGGGGGAATGATTGGGAGCTGGGGGATCGAACCAGGAGCTGGGGAATCCAAACAGGGATCCAAACAGGAAACGAACAGGGGCTTTCCCCCAGCTCCTGTTCAATCCCCTAGCTCCCAATCATCCCCCCCGATCCCTGATCAATCCCCCCAGCCCCTACAGCTTCTCCGTGGGCTGCCAGCACTGCCTGTCTCACCCCAGTGAGGGGCAGGGGGGAGGGCAGCTAGGGAAGCATCTGGACAGCCCATGGCTTGAGCTGGCAGCCCTGGGAGAAGCTGGAGGAGCCCCTGTTCATTCTGCCAGCTCCTGATCATTCCCGCCAGCCCTCGCAGCTTCTGCTGGGGCTGCCAGCACTGCCTGCCTTGCCCTGGCAGGGGAGCAGCCGCATGAGCCTTGGCTTCTCCCGGGACTGCTGGCTCAAGCTGGGGCTTGTCCAGCTGCTCTCACCAGCACTGCCTAATGCCTGCCTGTACAGTCTATGGCCAAATCTCTTAATCCCTTAAAATCTCTCTGAATCGTTTCAGAGGCTTCCAATTCAATTTGGAGAGATTAATGGGTCTCCTGATTTTGATTTGGATTCAGAGATTCGGCTGCCGAATTGAGCCAAATCTCCTCCAAATCGAATCGGTTACCAAAGCTTCGCATAGCCCTACTGCCAAAGTTACCATCCACTACTACATTCCCCACTAATTCTTCCCTGTTTGTGAGCAGCAGGTCAAGAAGAGCACAGCGTCTAGTTGGCTGCTCCAGCACTTGCATCAGGAAGTTGTCCCCAACACTCTCCCAAAACTTCCTGGATTGCCTGTGTACTGCTGTATTGCCTTCCCAGCAAGTGTCAGGGTGACTTAAGTCCCCCATGAGAACCAGGGCCTGTGATGGGGGAAACTTCTGCTAGCTGTTTGAAGAAAGCCTCATCCACCACTTTCTCCTGGTCTGGTGGCCTATAGCAGACGCCCACTGTGACATCACCCTTGTTTCTGTCCCTTCCGACCCTAACCCAGAGACTCTCAATATGCTCATCTCCAGCTTCATACTCTGAGCAATCAGACCTCTGAGCAATCATGTGGCTCTCTTCCATACAATGCACTCCTCCTCTTCTCCCTTGCTTGTCCTTTCTGTACAGTTTGTACCCATCCATGACGGTGCTCGAGTCATGTGAGCTACACCACCAAGTCTGTTTTTCCAATCGCATAGTTCTGTGACTGTACGAGGACTTCCAGTTCTTCCTGCTTGTTTCCCAGACTCCGTGCATTCGTGTACAGGCACCTGAGGTAATTAGTTGATTACCCTGATTTCTCAAGAAGTATGAGAGCAGCTCCCCTGTTGCCCCCTCCTGCTTGCTCTTCCTCCAGGGCTCCTACTTCCCCACTTACCTCAGGGCTATGGTTTCCATCCCCTGCCCCCCCCCCCCCCCCCCCCCATTTGTCCGCTTCTGCACTGAAGCAGAATATTGCACAGCAGTATGACCTAAGATAGTCCTGCAGTGCAAAATATGGTATCTAGCAGGCCTGTGCAGAGTGGCTAATATTTGCTTTGGATTCGGCTGATTTGTGGGACAGCAATTTGATTCAGTGCTTAGAATCGCTGTCCCAAATTGATTTGGCTAAATCTGATTTGCGGATTCAGCCGACACCAAATCGGTTGAATTTCCGAATCAGATAGGCTCCACCCCCTGCCCTCTCTCCCAGCCCTATCAATGGCTGCCCTGCTGGGCCCCAGCCTCCCAGCTCTTTTTTTTTTTTTTTTTTTTTTGCTCACGGGGCAGTGAGGGACAGTGGGGATTGTCCCCCCACCTGGCATCAGCTGGTGACTGGGGGCTTTTTTCTTTTTTTAAGAGCCAGGAGCTGGGTGGGGCAGCCATGAGGGGGAGGGGCGATGGGAGAGCAGGTGGGGGTCAGGAGACACTCGGCAGGGGGGGGAGCAAGCAGGGGATGGGGCCTGGCAATGGTCTTGTCCCCCCTCCTCCAGTCCGCCCCTGCCCCCTACTTACCAGCACAGAGTCTGGGTCCAGCTCCCTGCAGCAGCGAGTGGGGATTGCCCGAATCTCCGAAGCTTTCTGAATCTTTTCCAAATAGATCCAGACCTTTTTACTGGTCTCCCAATTTGATTCGGATTCAGAGATTCGGCCGCTGAATCGAGCCAGTTCTCCTCCAAATCGAATCAGCACCTGAAGCTTCACACAGCCCTGGTATCTAGTCAGATTTATGAACTGTAATTAACTTTGCCAGATACTCTCATCCTCTGTTTCTGCAAACAATGTTATTTCTCTGGCTCACATAGGCCAGATCTCAAAACAAGTTTTCTCTCAGGTATTTAGCCTGTTTTATATTCTCACTCTAGCTTGATGTTTCCAGTGTTCTCACTTTTTAATCTTTTATTTCTTTTAATGCATTTTGATCTTATTAGTAATGTTGATGTTCTCCTAGAGTTCATGAACTTTGCTTGTGCTTTAGCTCAATCTGGTTGTCTGACATTTCTAGCATGTTGCCATATCTTCTTCATATTTTTAAGATTGCTGTAAATATTCTTGTCTCCTGTACCTCAGAACCTGCAACTTTTTGTAACTGATACCCCTCTCTCATCAGTCTGCTCTGCATAGATGAGAGTATAGATCATGATCAGGGACTTTCCTGTCCTTTTTTATCATCACAAAACAGCTCACTAACAGCTGCTCTTATCATATTCACTTACTTGGTACCAGTCACCACAGTAGGTGTGTACCTTGTTAAAGATTAAGCTGAAATAGTCCAGAAAGCTCAAATATTCTACAGCTTTAACAGTCTGCCAGAAAATAAGGATTTAATGAGTCATGGGCTAGGGACCAACATTACACACAAACTGGTTTAAGTGATCAGAAACTGGTTTAAACCTGTAGCAACAGATGTTCAGTGCACATAAACCAATTTGAAAATGGCTGAAACCAGTTTGAGATTAACCTGATTGAATGTAGTATCAGACTTAACTGACTTGGCTTAAACCGGTTTATGCAATGTCTGTCCCAGACCCCTTGCTGATTTAAGATAAAACAGACTCCCCCAGCATCCTGGCATGCTCTCTGAGCTGAACAGGGCTCTGCACCACAGCAGGGCTGGCTCCTCCCATCTGCTCCATCGTTGGAGGTCCAGCAGGGACTGCAGGCATCTGCCTGGCTTCTCCCTGCCAAGCAGGTATTATTTCCCCTGCCCCTCTGCCTTACACCTCTCAGCATTAGCTAGTAGACCGCATGCTGGCTGCAGTCCGTTCTGTGGGAGATGACAAAGGCAAACAGACTTTTTGGAGCTAATCAACAGGAGCTGGTAATGTTGTTTGGAAAAACTGTTTAAGAAGGTTTGAACTAATGGAGAGAGGCTTTGTTTTCTTAATGGGTTGATAAAAACTGAGTTAGGGATGATAAACATTCCCTGCAAGGGCTGCTCAAGAAGTGGGGGACATCAGAGCGTCCTGCGGGGGCCTGGCCATGCTTCTCTCAGTTCAGCCCAGCCCTGTGGAAGAAAGGGAGGGCTGCTCTAGTGCCCCCTCCCCCCCTCGGCTTCTAGCCTGAGCCACTTCAGGCATGTGCTTCCCCCCCAGTCCAGAGGGGATGTCTTCATGGTTGCAAACCAGTTTAGCCTAGCCAGGTTACATTAACCTGCAAAGATTAAAAAAACCTAAGCCTGAACTGATTCAATGTCTGTCCCTAGCCAGGATGACTGATTTTCAGCTCTTTGTGGGTAAACATGTTTTCCTCTCTTAGGTACGACCCAAACCCAGGAGATTCTAAGCACACTTTTGGCTCTAACTGAAGTCAGTGAGAGTTGAGAGCACTCAGCTGTTTACAGGATCAGTTCTTTACATCATATGTTTGAAAAAGTAATATTCCAGTCTGGTTCTGGGCTCACTAGGTTGCATAAAATCTTCTCCTGATTTGCTAGCATCCATATGCAGTGGATGTAAGGTAATAAGACTCTGAATTCTGACCCGTGCTTTCTTTTGCTTGGGCAAAATACATTTTTGTTCATTTCCATAATGAAATAAATATACTGCCATTATGGGAATACCAATAAAGAGACCAAAAAGGCCAAACCCAACCCAACCCCTTCAGTATTCACATACTTAGATCAATACAGTAACCGTGAGCTCTGCTTCTCAGGTCCCCAGTACATGCTCATTTAAAGGCACAACAGGAGCTGATCGCAGATACCAATATTGTGTCTCCTTCTGCCATGCATATGGCATGGCAGGTGTGATTTGGAAATAGGGGATCAGATCTCAATTGCACCCTTTTTACTTGCCAGCACAGGGAGAGCCCAAGATGATACTCCTGGGTGCCCATGTGTCTGGGGCTAGGGCCAACAGTCAGCTAATTTTCAGCTCCAGCCTGGGCTAGCAATCAACTGGTTGTTGGCCCAGCCATACTGGGGCCAGTTTGAGACTCCACTGTGGTCTCTGGCTGGAGCTGACAATCAAGAGCTTGTTGGTCCTGACCCAGATCTGCTATATGTTCAATTTTAAAGCACTATACAAGCCATCCATAAAAATATATTACATTATTTGCCATTTTATGGCACCTTAAGTTGGGTGGGGATGGGGGTGGGGAGTGGGGTGTGTGTAGCACTGTTGCCATTTATGCTGTGATTATCCTATTAATTATGGCACAAATGTGCTGTGTATCAGGGGCCTCAGTTCTCTATAATTGTTCATTGTCAACATGCTCTAGATGTGTTCATTACTTTACCCAATTGATTAAAAACAATCTAGCCAATACTATCTCTGTGAAGATGAGACCAAAATAGAAGATAGGTGTAGAAGGTTGATGAGGTTGAAAATACTATAATAATGCAGGATCACATGATTTCTTTTCTCTGGTCTCTCCATTTTCTTCTACCTAGAACAAACCTGTGAATGAGGATAGCTATCCTAAGCTGAGGCCAGCCTGGATTCAAACTTTCGGAAGATGGTAGCCTTCTTGGCTGGAAGCATTGTCCTCTCCCTATGAACAGCTATTGTCTTAAAGGAAGGGAAGCTACTTTGTTTAAATAAACAAAAAGGAAAATGATGGCCATTTCTAATTAAGGCAAAAATAGGGGTCCCTTTTTTGCCTTAAAAGATGCAACTTCGAGGAAAATAAAAAATTCTTAAAATTGTAAAACCATAACAGTACAAGTTTAAGCAACGTGGTGGTCATTGTTATTTTCATGATGGATTTCATATCTATATACCCAGGTTGTACATAAGATATGAGGAGAAGGATGTGTAAGTAATATGGAGATGATGTTTAAAATCTTTAATTTTCATGTGTTTTTATAAGTAAATGTTTCAGACAAAGGTTTTAAAGGCAGTCAAAGCTTGGGTAATTCCTTATCCATTTCTCTTGCAGGCCCACATAATGTTGCCTTTGCTTGGTTGTGGGTTTAGTGGTAGGTGGCCTTAGAGCCCAGCTCCAAGAGTTACTCATTTCATGATGATTTTACCTTTGTGAGTCACTTACTAGCACCTGTGACTAAGGAGAAAACTTGAAAGTATGACCCCAAAGATTCAAAGTCTGAAATACAATTAATGTTTAGGTGCTTTTTTTTTTTTTTTGTTAAAAAAAAAAAAAGTTATGAGTTATAAGTCAGTTCCATTTTTTGTGTTGGTTTGGGCTCATAGGTTTTTAAACATCTGATGCTGGCAATACTGGATTGCTTGTAAGTGTCAAAGGGCTTGAAAAGCATGGGTTCTGATTCAGCTTCCCTGAAAGAGAATAAGATTATAAGTATTGAGCCAGATACGAAAAACTCAGAGAAAGTTGTGGCAGTTAGGAATGGTGGGGCTATCATTGATATTTAAAGTCAGCTTTTGGCTATGGCATCCAGCAATACTTTTATGATGGTGTAGACACTTTGACCATCATTTTAACTGAGGCAAATAACCTAACACTAGTCTCCAGCAATAGTAATCTCACTGTGTAAATGCTTGAATTTTTTTTATTTCTTTTAGTGAAGCTCAATCAGAAACTTTTAAACAGTCCCTGAATCAGCAATGTAAAGAGTCAAAGGGAAGCAGGAGAATCTGGGCAGAAGAGAGGAGGAGACTGCTTTTAAATTATCCTTCAGAGTCCTGTCTTGATACCTCTTATTGGGCTGAAGGATGGATATTTTTCTGTTAATATTATTAATAAAAACAAAATCCTAAACAGAAGTAAATAATAAAAAATCCATCTTGAAAAGCAGCCTGGCCATCAGCTGTTATATTGATATTTATATCTTTTTTTTTTCTGGTATCAAGGTTTTTTTTTCTCCCTTTCTCATAGTTACTGTATGCTGCTATCTGTCTATTAGTGTTAATTTGGTATGTTCTTTGAACATGTTGTCATTTCATCCTGTTTCCATTAGATTAAATTATTGTCATTTTTTTTTCTCTTGGTCTACTAGAAAACAAATGCATGTTTGACTTCTTGTTATATCATTTATCTAGGTCAGGGCTGTCCAACATCAACATGACCAAGGGCTGAACTTTGCATGTATGCTGTGGGGGTAGGCTCCTGGGATTTCCCACCCCCACCCCCTCCTACTCCCCCTGCTTCCCCATGCAGGCAGTGCCAGCAGTACACAAGCCCTTCAGTGCATTGAAGCCTTAATGGCTTTGAGGATGGAATACAAAGTGTTATAAGCTAGGGACAGAAGTTGCACACAATCCAGTATAAGTGATTGGAAATTGGTTCGAATCTGTAACACAACAGAAGTTCAGTGCACATAAACTGCTTTCAAAATGGCCAAAACTGGTTTAAGATAAACCTGGATGTAGTATCAGACTTAACTGATTTAGGTTAAATTGGTTTATTGAACTTTTGTCCCAGATCCCCTCCAGATTCAAGTTAACTCAGAGTCCCCCAGCATCCCAGGATGTCTTGCATCTCCCCCACAAACCCCTCCCCGCCCTCCACCCTGCCTTGCAGGGCAGACAGGTTAGCCTTGGCCAAAGCTGTCTGGTTCAGCGGAGTAGGGAGGTGTGCCTGGCTTCTGGCCTGAGTCACTGCAGGCATTTGGCTATATTTCCAGAATCAAAAGTGAATGTCTGTTCACTTGCTTATCAGTTCAGTCTATTAAGCTTAGACTAACCTGCAGAAATTGAATAAATTCAGCCTCAGGTTTTTTTGACTGTCTGTACTTAGCCTTTTTGTATGACTTTGGTCATCCATGAAGTTAACAAGTGCAAATGATAAGTATTGCTACTATATCCCGGTGCCTGTTGTTTCAGCTTGTTTGCAGACTTCAGTAGAGAACAAATCCATCAGTTCACATTTGGAAGTTTTTTTGTTTGTTTGTTTTTGTTTAACAACTTTTTTAAGGGTTAGAAAAACTTGGACCTTGTGTATACTTTAAAAGGTTTGCTGGCAAACTCTTTCCAAGAACAACTGGACTGAACAGATAGCTGTGGGATAATTTAGGAAAACATCAAATCCTGCATTTGTGCAGGGGGTTGGTCTAAATGACCCTTGAAGTCCCTTGCATCTCTGATTTTTCAAAATGTTTTGTTCTTGTGTTTTAAAAAGTAACAAAGACACTATAAACATATTTATTCCCTCCTTGCTAGTTACAAGCCCCACACTGCTTTGCTTGGGGTTTTTGCTGCTTACCTTATCTTCCATTCTTCTTTTGCTACTTTTAGTTGTTATTTTAAAAAAAGTTTTTTCACTTTCTGCATGCCATGTAGTAGATGTTTTCAACTTATTGAGGGACAAATGGAAGTCTCTCACATGTTTGACTCCAGAGTAAATGTTAACATACTTTTCATGGACAGAAAAAGAGTTAAACATCGATACAGTCAAAGGAAACAGTACATCTGCAGTATTGAAACATCATGGATTTACCAAGGAGAATAGCAGGAGACATGACATGAAATGGCAGGAGAATAATGCCATAATAATGTTTGCATTTCTATAAGCTCCCTTGTTTCAAGAATTCTGGATGCTTTAGAGAACTGAACACGTTTAACCTTTGTGAAAGAGGGAAATAATATCATTACTGATGACATGCTATCATTTAAATGGTGAAACTGAGACGCCAAGTTCAGTGACTCCCTGGCTAGAGACAGAAATTACACTCCGAAGGGTATGTGATTGGAAACCAGTTCAAACCTATAACGGAACAGAAGTTCAGTGCACATAAACTGCTTTCAAAATGACTAAGACCAGTTTAAGATAAACCTGGATGGATGTAGTATTGGGCTTAACTGATTTAGGTTAAATCGGTTCATTGAACTCCTGTCTCAGCTTTCCTCCAGATTCAAGTTAACTCATAGTCATGTAGCATCCCAGGATGTTTTGCACCTCCCCACCCCAACCTTTGCAGGGTGGACAGACTAGTCTTGACTGAGCAGGGAGGCATGCTCTAGTACCTTCTCCCCTCTGCCCCAGTGTCTGGCCTGTGCCACTGCAGGTGTGTGACTGTATTTACATAATCACTTGCTTATCAGTTCAATCTTTGCAAGTTAGTCTAAGCTGTGAAGATTGAATCGATTCAGCCTCGGGCTTTTTGACTGTCTGTGTTTAGCTCCAGAGTTACAGGCAGATCTAGGAACAGGCTGTACCCTAAACCCAAGTCTGTACTTTAAGCATGGGACCAATCTCTCAGTGCTACAGTTAAAATCTGCTCACTCATCATTTTAGTTCAGTAGATGTATCCCATCAGAAGAAAAACATTTTTTCATGTTTTCTGCTTGCTCTCCCCCAGGGATTGAAGTATGTCCATATCTGATTACAGAACTGTAGAAGCTTTTGGTTAGTTTTTGAAAGATTGAAATTAGTACAGATACTTTACACTAAAGAGGCCAAAATATAGTTTTTGTTCTCCTCTCCCCCCCCACCTCAATCTCCTCTTATTTCAAATACATTTGTTGTAAAAGAAAAATGTGTTTACTCCTATCTATGCCTGTCTCTCCAGTAAACCATTAGACTTCCCCTTTCATGGACTGATATTTTTTTTCACCCACTTATGTCTTGTCTTGAATTAGACTGCAAAATCTTTGCAACAGGTGTGGGCTCTTACCATGAATTTTTATTATATCTTGCACAATAGGGCTTTGATTCTCATTTGGACCTGTGGATATCATGTTGTACAAACTACAGTGACTACTTTTTACTTATAAAACAAACATGGAGGCAGATGGTACCTAACACACTTTAAATGACTAGCAAAGAATTCAAAACTAAACCTCCTTCGTTATTAGCTTCTAAAGAAAACATATATTTGACTCGTGCAAGTGATGGGTAAAAAGTGCACATAACTCTGCCATTTTCCTTTTAATGGGGGGTGGTGTACACAGAGAAAAGTATGCACAGCTGATAATAATTAAAGGGGCTGTTCATTTGGCTTGCTTTTTTTTGGTCACTGAAGATCCTGAATTCTATCTTCACTGATATCCTATGCTGAGAAAGGGGAGGGAGGGCATCGCAAAGATCAGGAGTTGAGTCTGCACTGCAGAGTTTGGGTTCACAATATGAAATTCTCCGAAGTGTAAAGCATTGAGTCAGACTCCCACCTTCGAGATGGGCTAAAGCTGTGAATTTTGAGTTTAGAGTGGAACGTTCCCGGAGTTTGGAAAAGCTTGTTTTTGGGTCAGGCCCAGACCTGACATCCCCGTCAAACAGTCTTTCTTTGGCATTTGTCCTGATAGTCTGTGCTGCGCGATACATTCCAATAACATTAGAATGAGCATAATCACTAGAAAGCAGCACAGGAAAATCTTTTATAACATTAAATGTTTCTGTCAAATCAAAACTTACATTTGTTTCTACCAGGAAACAGCAGAGAGTTCTTTAATCCAGGGCTTGTTCTGCTTCTTAGTACACTATACATCCCTCAGGCCACGTGCCGTTTTTGGAGGTGTTTCGGCCCGTTTCAGCACCCAAAACACCAAATAAGAAATGAAACGAAATGGAAGGCTCCAAAACATCTCCAAAACTAAACGAAACCATCTGACATGTTTTGGATGTTTCAGAATGTTTTGGGGATGAGCTTGCAGGGAAACGAACTCAGAAGGCGGGTGGGGAGGACCCGTGCTGATACTGACATGTGTAGCTGGCCAGTGTCTGCGATCTGTCCCTGAGGTCCCCTCTAACCCAGTGCCTTGGGGGAAGGACAGCAGCCTGCTGTTGTTCCGCACACGGATCTGAGAGCCTGCGCCCCCTGGGAGGAGTCTGGCACAGCCCTGCAGCACTCCCGGGGGGTGCAGGCCTCCAGATCTGTGTGCAGGATGACAGCATGCTGCTGGTAAGTGATACGAGTTTGCTTTGAACAGTTTGAGGTGCAGTTTCACAGAAACCCCTGGACCCATCTCCTTGAAACTTGGTAGGCTTCATGCCCTCGGAAGGGCCACCATCCCTGCAATTTTCATCTGAATTGGGCAAGACATGACAAAAGTTATAGGCACTTTAGTGATTCCCTGTTAGCTTATGGCCAAATCACCGAAACAGCGTTGAAACTCCAAAACAGATTTGGCTGAATCGAAACGGAACAGTAAGCTGAAACATTGAAACGAAGCACTGTCCTCCGAAACGGCCGAATCCAAAACCAAAATGAAACACAGCTGTTTCTCATATCCGTAATGTTTAACTGGGAGCAGAGCCAAACACTTTACCTTTGTAGGGCATTGGGTATCCTCTTGGATTTAAAAATAATAATATTACTTTTTGCTGAAGCTCACAAATATTTGTTTTTATACCTGGGATTAGATCATTTAAAATTACTGTATTTTTAGACTAGGCAGGATTCAATTTTTATTGATAAATGAGGATTTGACCTGACACTCGGACCAATGGGAAAATATTTCTGTCAGTAATCATCGAAATTTATAGAAAGGGAACATGGGGTGGATCTGGGATGGGGGCAAGGAAATCTGGGGTAGGGGGCACACACAGCAGCTGCTGCAGGAAGGGTGGGGGGAGCTCCAGCTGTGTTGCCTGCACACTGCTCCTCTGGTAGCAGTTTGGGCAGCTGCTTTAGGAGCTGGGTGTTGTGCTGGGAAGGAGGGTTGGAGGGGCATGGCTGTTGGCAGCCAGGAGAGCCCGGTACCATTAACCATTTGCTCTGCCTAGGTCCCAGCCAGGGATCAGGTGCCAAACTCCCAGAGAGTCTGGGCCAGCTTCTGTGCAATCAGGGGAGCGGCCAAACTCCTAGTGAGTGTGGCCCAGCCCCTGCATGATTAGGTATGCTTTACTGATTGATGGATATTTGTTTTATATTTCAACGTGATTTTTATAAAGCATTTAACAATACAGTATCATTAATAAATTGTCTGCCCTCTACACCCTTAATTTTCCACAATTCTGCAAATTTAATAAAAATTGATAAATCTAAAGAAATGCTTAAAAATAAACATCAATTTTAGGTGTCTCATATATATATATATATATATTGAATTCTGCCAAGCCTATGTATTTTTCACTTCACTTTCACTCACTGGAGAAAATAAAATATCCTGGTATTTCTTTTCATTTTTACTTCACTTGTATTTCAATTCATGTAAGTTTATCATGCATTGTATTAAATTGTATCCTCAGGTAAAGGCATGAGACATTAACAGGTAAAGGCATGAGAGATATCTTTTCAATACATTTTGAAAATGAGGCATAGAGAGAGAGCGAAAAGCTGTTTTTTATATAGCAAGAGCTGCAGTCAAACCAAAATCTGGAGGGGTGAGTAGACTTTTTTGATCTGATCTACTGAAATGGTATGAATAGGTAGAGAGGAGGTCAGTGTTGCATGAGTTGGAGGGAGTGAGCAGACAAAGGACTTGTCTGAAGATGAGACTGATGGTGGTCCCTGGTTCACTTGTTCTGTAGTCTGCCACATCTTGTTTTGTATTACTCTTGGCTTTAAGCAGTGGCACTTATTTAAACTCACTTTAATTTAAATTAGAGTGACCATATCTCCTAAGTATCAAAACAGGATACTCCACTGCTTCAGCTGCTTTCCAGTATGCTCACCTGTCTGAGTTCTGGTCTTAGCTGATCATGCTGGAGAGCGTGGGGGGAGGGGAGGGGGTGTCTGCACACATGGCTGAAAACAAGACAAAGGTATTCATTTGACCAAATTGACAGGACATCTGGTACAGGTGAAAATGGCACATATGGTCAACATATATAAAGGTGGCATCGGTATGCCACTCTTTACTATGGCGGTCTCGGGAGCAGCTGCTAGCTTTGTAATTCCCCTAAGCCTCTAGTCCTGTGCTAAAATATGTATTTCCTAAAACTTAATCCTCTTACTCCTTTAGTGTCATGTTTATACATGTGGAAAAAATGGGCAGTGAGGTTTCTGTACACAATGAAAACTGAATATTTTACTGCCTTTCTCAACCCCCTAATCTCCAAACAGAGAGAAAAATGAGGTAGTGTCTAAGACAATACCATAGCTAGTATGTGTGTGGAGGCAGTATGGCAAGCAGTTTTCCCCCTGCTGCCTGTCCCATCCCTGTCCCTCCACTTCTCCCTCCCCATTATGCCTACCATGCCCCCCACCTGCCACCGCCTCAGACTGCCCTGATTTCCCCTTCCTCTTTTCCCCACTCCATGCTGCTTCTGTTACCCGCAGCCTCAGGTCCCCGCTCCCCTTCCTCCTGTCTTCCCCACCCATGCCCTGTCCCTTTCCTTTGCTCCAGGCCTGGAGGCTCTGTCCCTGCTGCAGCATGTGGCATGGAGTGTGGGTCCAGTCTGGCCCCCGTAGCAGCATCATGAAGCCAGCACTGAAGCCTAGTCCTGTAGCAGCAGCACTGGCTCCCTACGATGGCTGCTATGGGGCCCAGCTGGAATATCATTGCCAGATCTGCGCTGCTGCTTTGGGGGCTGGACTGGATCCATTCTCCATGCCCCAGGCTCCAGCAGGGACAGAGCCTGCCAGCGTGGGGCAAAGGCAGGGAGTGCGGCAGAGGGGGAGAGAGGGAGAAGTAGTGTGGGGTTCAGGGGGTGGGACTGGGGTTTGCAGGGGAGGAGTGGCAGGCCATACAGAGGCAGCAAGGAGGCAAGCAACACAGCCCCCACTGCCAGAGCTGCAGCAGCTGCCTGCCCCTTCCCCTCACTTTATGTTCAGTTGTAAGGCTTGGGGCTCTCTTCCCCAGTTAAATTGGAGAAAAAACCTTGTCTTCTAATCAAGTACATATGGTATGTATCTCTAATATATTTTATTGCATGTGTGTTTTTAAGACCAGTTTTCTGACCAAATTCCAGTTTGGGGGTTTGCAGGTGAAAAAAACTAACATAAGAAACCGTGATTGTATCCCACTGGCTCTGGCACAGCTTCTCTGTGAAATTCACCTTTGTACAATGGGCCTGGCCAAGTGCTGTGCATGACAGGAATCCCATTTTTAGCCGAGAACACCCTGCTCCCTCCCTCTGGGTGAAATGCAGCAGTGATCAACACTACCTACACATTTTAGGCAAATAATGAACTTGAAACAGAAATGGCATGTGACCTTGAACAGATCAACTGATCTCCCCATGTCTTTCCTTTGCTGCTAAGTAATGATAATGTGGTTTTGCCTGCCTGAGAGGGCTGATGCAAAGCTTAAACAGTAAATGTTTATGGAAAATTTTTAGTGCAAGAAGCTGTGTAACTGTGCAATGCTTGCATAAAACCTTTTGTAGATGAGATGACAAAGTTGTTTGCTCCTTGTTTTAACCTGCTACATCATGCTTTTTGACTGCTAAATTATATCACTCCAAAAGGGCAGAAGAGTGCTTTGGAATCTTTCAGGAGAAGTGTTCACTTTTCACAAAAGTTTTGATCCTTTTACTACAGCCTTATTTTCTGCGGCAGATTGTAGAGTACAAATCACCTACCTATTTGCCTGGGTTGTTACAAGTTTGAGAGACTTCTATCATCCTCTTTTCAACTTCCACTACTGATGAGGCAGTATCTGCAAAGTTACTAGCATTAGATGTTGGTAATAAGCGTTATAGGTAGGAAAAGTGGTAGTGGTTTATAAATAGGGACCTACCAAATTTTGCAATTGCAATGCTGGCAAAATCCACAGGAAAAGAAAATGCTGGCTTCTCAGAGGGAGCCAGCGGTCCTCAGTGTGTTGCAGCAACGTGGCGGGGTGAGGAAGGGGGGAAGGAAGGACTGCTCACTTGAAGGACTGTAGGCAAGATGGCTGCTGCCCCTATTCTCTGCTGCTGCTGGGCTGCCTATCATGTGGCCCTGCCCCTCTTCACCAATCAGCAGTGACAGATGGAGCTGCATGACAGACACCTGGAGCCCAATCAGCAGCAAGGGGTGGGGCCAAATGGTAGGCACCCCCACGGCCAATCAACAGTGAGGGGTGGGACCACTGGGGCCCCTCAGTCAATAAGGAGAGGGGGTACCATGCTCTCCCAGCAAAATGGCTTCCAGAGCCTGTATTCTGCCTTTACAGTGTGGGAGGGGGAGGGGCAGGTCCCATGAATTAGGTAGGTCCCTAGTTCTATGAGAATTTTCTCAGTCTTGTTTGTAACTGAAACATGAAGGATCCTTAAAAATACTTTAGGTAATCTTCAAAGCAGTTGTGAGAAATTTGGTCAGCTACTTTTTGGTTCAAATGTCTGAGCATTAGCAGGTACATGACGAGCAGGTCCAGGAAAGTGATACTTTCCCTTTATGCGGCACTGGTGAGACCTCAGCTGGAGTACTGCTTCCAGTTTTAGGTGCCGCACTTCAAGAGGGATGTGGATAACTTCGAGAGGGTTCAGAGGAGGGCTACTCATATGGTTAGGGGCATGCAGGTAAGGGCCCTATGAGTAGAGACTCGGGGACCTGGACCTCTTCAGCTTCCACAAGAGAAAGCTGAGAGGTGATCTTGTGGTCACCTACAAATTCTTTTTTTTGGCGGGGGGCAGCAAGGGATAGGAGATGCTCTGTTCACCAGGGCACCCCTTGGAGTAGCTAGGAACAATGGCCACAAACTCATGGAGAGCAGATTTAAGTTTGACATCGGGAAGAATTTATATGGTAAGGGTTGCCAAAATCTGGAATGGGCTTCCAAGGTGGGTAGTGCTCTTCCCTCCCTTGGGGGTCTTTAAGATGAGGCTAAACATGCACCTGGCTGGGGTCATCTGACCCCAGAGCTCTTTGCTGCCCAGGGCAGAGAGTCAGATTCAATAATCTGCTAAGGTCCTTTCCAACCTAAATATCTATGAATTTTCATCTTTTTTAATATTCTCTTAAATCAAGTGTTTAAGGGGGACAAATTAGAGTAGATTTATTATCATTACATTTCAGAGTTATTCAAAGCAAACATATCTTTTCCAAAATATTGGGTTTAAATACTTCCCAGTTTTTGTGATGTTAAAATTCAGATATTAATTATATCAATAGTTTATTATATTTTCAGGAGAAGCTGAAAATCTTATTTCAGCCCTTACACATTTTCTTTGTGAGCACCTCTTCATGGGGTTGGAAGGGATCTTATAGTGCAATGCTCTGCAGAGCTGCAGGATGTGCTGTTCCTAAACCACCCTAGATGCATGCTTTTCCAGTCTGCTCTTGAAAACTTCCGAGGAAGGAGATTTTATGACTTCTCTCAGCAGTTGGTTCCATTGTCCTGCTAGTTTTATAGTTAGAAAGTTTTTTTCTAAGATTTAATGTCAATCTGCTTTGGTGCAGTTTAAACCCACTTCCTCATGTCATGTCTTGTATGGCAAAAGAGACCAGTTATTTTCCCACTTCTTTATGCCCATCTTTCAAACATGGAAACTGCTATCATGCCCCCCTTTATTTTTCTGTTCGCCAGACTTAAGATACCTAGTCTCAGCCTTTCCTTGCATGTCTAGCATTTCAACCCCCTTTTCATCTTTGTTATTTGCCTCTAGATTCTCTTCAGTTTCTTTAAATCTTTCTTAAAATGTGATGCCAAGAGTAAAACCGAATACTATAGCAGAGGCCTAACCAGTGCTGAATAGAATGATACTATGACTTCCTGGGTCTCTTGCATACAATACTTCTGTTATTTCAGGCTACACACTTCGTTTTAAATTTTTTGCTTCTCAGGAACAGGCTCATGCCTATACTGTTTTTTCCAGGGTGGAACCCCACAATTCACCCTACTTTCTGAGCATGCACTCGGGTCACAAAAGCCCTATTCAGCAATAATGCATCCTCTGCAGTTCCAATGGGTATTTAAACCCAGCTGTAGACTTTTCTTTGGGCACCTGTGACCCGTATGAAAAAATGCATTGACCTAGAACTGCTTCTTTAAAACAAACTATTTAATTATCCACAGGAATAACAGAAAAAAAAGGTTAGTATACATTTTGTATTGTATAAAATTCAGTATTTTTATCATTTTAGATAGGTCACATTCATCCTTTTGTGATGGTCTTTATTCAAGCACCAAATCATAACTTCTATAAACTGGTGCATTTATCTGGATTTGGACTAAAATGTTTTGATATGTGTCAATATCTTTCCAAGTGTGTGATCATCAGCAGGTTGTCTTTTCTAATATAGATCAGTTCTTGCTGCTCCGTTTGCATCCCAAGCTATACTGACTATGTCTACACACATGCTTTACTACAGAGTAGACTAATTGGTTGTGGAGTAAAGCATCACTGTCTACACACGTGATAATATATATAAGCCACGATAAACTAGTAGCATCATAGTGACAGTACTATCTTATCTTACAGCAGAGTAATTAACTGCAGTTAAACACGTATATAGATGCTGATCATGGGTGTAAATTGTGCTCAGTCAGCACAGCCAGCAAGGGGCTACCTCTGCCTGCAGGCCAGCCACATAGCTCTGCACTTTCAGCACCTCATGTCCCAGCCAACCACTCTACCATGGAGCCCAGGACAGAGCAGGGCAGGAGTGGCCCTAGTGTAAACACATGGACACTGCACATGGGAATAGTTTACTCTGGCTTAAACTGCTCCAGAGTCTATTGCTTCAAATTAATTGCATGTGTACATGCACCCACTGAGAACTACAGCTCACCACCATCAAATTAGTCTTCCCTTTTTGCCTTCCCAGAGCAGTTATCTAGTTGAATCAGCTAACCAGACTTGCAGTGGCTACCCCCCAACAGATATTTCTTTTTCACCAGTTGAAATCTTCCAAGAGGCTTCTCATGAAGGTGCCTTTTATTCCCCCTTATCTTAAAACATCAGGGAGAAGTTTGGTATTCATATCTATTTTTCCTGATGACCAGATTGGCAATTTTGCCTCTCTGAGTCTTGATATATATAATTCACACACTTTCGGTATCATGTATATTATTGCCCGTCAAGAATGACGGACTTCAGGGAGTATTTATGTAGCCTGCCCTCACCCCCCTGCTCACTTATCAGGGCCAGCCATGTAAAGACTCCCTCCACAGCCACCACTGCCTTCGTCACGGGGGCCCCCTCCCCCCTCCTGCCTCCGGCTGTTGGCAGGGCAGGGCGGCAGGAGGGCACTGCCACTGTGACACCCCCCCCCCACTTCCCTCCCTCCCTTCCTTGCTTTCTTCCCTGCCACCCAGCCCCTCGCCTCCCACCTCCCCTTCCCTACCAGCTGTTCTGGGGGGCATCGGGGATGGGCTGAGAGGGGGCACCACCACCATGACACCCCCCCCCCCCTTTGCCCTCAGGCAGGGAGGTTTGGGGAAGCCCCGCTGCTCGGGCAGCTGGGGTGTGTTTGCCTCTGCCACAAAGTTCCTTGGCAGCGGCTCAAACTTGGGCCTGCACAGCCCAGGCCCATGCAGCCAATCGCCACCCACCCTCTCAGCAGCACATGCACAGTTAGCCAAAAACGTTATGGACCGACAGACATACCGATAGACAGACAGACAAAGCCCTTTATTATATTAGAATACTATATATTATATACACACTAAAGTGTGCGTGTTCAAGGCAGTAATATTTTTTCTTTCTGTTACTTTCCTTTAGCACTTAAAACAGGCTAACATTATCAATTGCACTGTTTGATTTCTGGTAGTGTCTTAAAACCCCAGTTGGGGATCATGGATACATTGTTGTGAGGCATGTGGTAAAGACATGCAACAAAAAGATGCTCTTGTCCCAGAGGGCTTCCGGCCTAAAAATTAGATTTTGCAATTGACTCCATGCTGTCAAACTACAATGCTTATGCTGAGTTCCATTGACTTTACTATGGCTTCTCATCAAGTTATTTGTAAGAATGAGATCTAGGTAATGCCATTTGGGATTCCTGAAATATTAATTTGGTTATTTGTAAATTTATATGATAAAAGTAACTTTGGTCTTTAGTTGTTCACGAGCTGTCTGTGACCAGTTTTTGGAAACTTGTTTGAGCTGTACAAAATACAGATCATTTAACAAGTTCCAAAAAGACTTTCTTAAGCAAAGAGATAAACGACCTACACAATTTGTCTTTGTTCCTTTAAATCAAGTTACTTTTACAATAAAGAGCCTTTGTAAAGTCTTAAAATAATGAATTCATAAACTTGTGAAATGTATTCTTAAGTTACCTCAACTGAAATTAGTTTAATTCAGTGACTCTCAACCTTTTTGGCTTTGAGGCACCCCTCCATATCTTTTGTGAATTGAGTGGCACCCAGTTTCAAAAATTAATTTATAGGTTACAGCAGGAGTGGGCAAAAGATGGCCTACAGACCAGATTCAGCCCACCAAATGATTCTATCCATCCTGTGGCTGCTCCTCAGAAGGAGAATCTATGCAACCTGTGGCTCTTGGCCCCCTTGTCCTTGTACCCCCTCCCCTGCCCTGAGCATGCAGCTGGGCCATTGTTGCTCTGTGCTCCCACCCACCACTTTGGGCTATATCAGGGCAGTTGGAGTGGCTGGTGCAGCTCCTGCTGACCCGGCCATGTGCTCGGGACTCAGGGTGGGGGAGGTGATACAGGGAGAGCTGCAGGGATTTGGGGGGTGGGGCAGAGGGGCAGCGCTCAAGAGCTCACCTAAACTTGCTAAGTGGCCCTTCAGAAGAGCACACACGGGCATTTCCCTGGGGATAAATAGCAACAACACAGTTGTGTCAGAGCGTGCCTGTGCACACATACTCTGGCACGTGGAAAGTTGCCCCGGGTGGGGTAAGGGAGACTGGGACCAGCACCTGGGCTGGCCCCCGGCAGCCTTACCAGGGGTCCTGGGGGCCTCCTGAGGCTCCAGCAGTGGTGTTCCGGGCACATGGACTCTGGCCAGCAGCTGGAGTGTGGCTCTGGCTGGCCAGGCTCTGATTTCAGGCAGCGCGCACTGCCGCCACATGTTCCATCCTGCTTCTTTTGTCATGTATTTTTTGACACCTGGATACAAATTAGCAGCGCAGTGGTTGCTTGCATGTATATTGTGCGTGGCTTGTGGCATCATAGACGAGTCTGCAGCGCCACCATCTGCACATTTGTGCTCATTTGGATGCGTCCTAAGAGACTGTCACAGCAGGGACAGTCCTGTGCTGCCCCTGCCTGGCCACAGGAGCTGGGCAGTGCAGTGCTGCACCAAGTAGTGTATGTGGGAGGTGGAAGAGGGAAGGGGGTGAGTGGGGCAGACAGAATTGTGCTGTCCCACTTCTCACCACAGGAGCCCTTGCCAGAGCAGGCACAGCCCTGCTTCCAATTTGTATGGATCTGTGGGGAGGGGAGCAAACAGCGCACTAAGATCAGGGACTAGGGAGCTTGGCCAAGGGGATGCTGCTACCTGGAACTGACACCATTTAATGGGCAGCAGTAGCCTGGGTAGTCAAGGCATGAATCCCCTTCACTCCCCTCCCCTTCCCTTAGTCTATAGCAGGGGTGGGCCAGATGCAGCCCGCCAGGCCATTCTATCCAGCCCACAGGGCCCCTAAAAATTTAGAAAATTAGTATTTATTTGTCCTGGGCTGCCTGTCACGCGGCCCTCGATGGCTTGTCAAAACTCAGTAAGCGACCCTATGCCCAAAATAATTGCCCACCCCTGGTCTATAGTGATTGGCCTCTTTCCCCCGCCCCAACCCTTCCCCTGTTTAGTGAGCTCACTATCCCTCTTCTGCTAGAATTTCATGATTATTAAAGCTGGCTGTGGCATGCAAATACCATGTCTCATGTTCATTTATGATCAGTGGTGTGAAACATTTCTAAAATTATTTAACATTTCTAAAACCATTATATGCAATCAGATTTTTGCACAACCCAAGACTAGCTCTTTCAGAATAAGAAAGCCTATATTAGTTTGTTGGAATACAGTATTTAGGGTTGTTAGATTAAAATGGAAATGTAAAACTGGGTTGGGTGGAGAGGTGTGGGTAGGTGGGTTGTATGGCCAGACTTCATAGCACACTGTGCTTCTTTGCTCCTAAACATATTGGGATGCCATCTCTCCACTGCACTGGGCAGCAGAATACTTCTTGCAGTGTCCTGAACTCTGTTCTTTGTTTCAAGCCCTAGTCATTCTTTTTTATGTCATGTGTTTTGCTCATCTTCCCTAGCAGTAGTTTAAAGTTAACTTCCAGTCATTGCCTTTCCACTGTGTCCCCAAGGTAACTTTTCATGTGCTGACAGTTCTTCATAGTTTATTCCAACCAATCCACACATGGCTATGTGAGCAACACCCATTTTTTGTTCTCCTGTCCCAGAAAAGAAATTTAACCCTTTCAGTACTCGTAGGTGGCATTTTTTGGCCCCTAAAACTAATACAGAATTTTCTCATGTTCTCCACATGTGGTTCAACATTAATGTCATTATAAAGAATATTATTTTTAGGGTGCATATCTATGTGCTCACTTATTTTTTGCATGCTTGTAGGCAGAGACTTGCATAAAAAGAATATTTTGAAATTGCAATATTAAGCACTCAAAAGTTAAGAAATGCCAGTTTTATCTTTGCCCATGCACCCTTAGTTCTGCTTCATTGTGCATCTCTACTGTACACTGAGTGAGGAAAGGCTCTTGTGGAAAAAAAGTATGGAACCATGTAATTTAAATGCTGTAGCATAACATGTAAGGGAATTAAATATTTGCTTGGCAACACAAAATTTGGAATTCCCAAACTTCTGAGTGCTTGATTTCCTCCCCCCCCCCCCCCCCAATTTAAGTAACAACATTCTTTCTAATGCAGGTTGTAATTATTTTCTATGTTTTTATTTTAAAAGAATAGGGTTAAACAAATTCCCTTACATGCAGCTGGAAACCTGAACCTTCTGCACCAACTTTGACTTCTAGAGTTAGAGATCTAGCTGTGCTCCACAGTAGCAAGAGAATATTGCTGTTCCTGGTGAAGGGATAGGTCTTTGAAGTTATGTACTGTGTCCAGATGGTGTTTGGGCAGAGTTTAGCTCAGCTCACCTCTCCCTTCCCCTGCATAAATCTTGCTAACGCTGCTCCAGCAGCACCAGAGCTTATGTTAGCGGTGCCTGGTAATGCTGTTTTGGCATCAGCATGAGCCTAGCGTATTTTTGGTTATTATGTTAACACACTGCTTTCTTGAGCAGAGCAAGTGACTCGCAGGAAATGGAGGGTTCTGAATGTTTTGTATCTAAGCAAAACCCAAATGTAAATTCACACACTTTCGCACACAGGATGAAGGAAAGGTACCATTGTGATGGGCTAGCTGGCAGTGACCTAGCCCAGGGGTTTTGAAAGGGCAAAAGATGATTGGAGGACTTGGGATTCCCTTTCCTCACCAATCTGGTAATGATTTGGCCCAGGGATTTTGAAGGGGTAAAAGACGATTGGAGGACTTGGGATTCCCTTTCCTCACCAATCAGGCCCAGAGATTCACCCCTCATGTCCCCTGATTGGCTCCTTGGGTCACCTGGAGGGGGATAAAAGGGGCAGCACGGCTGACTCAAGAGGAGACCAGCGGGGGACTATGAGGAAGGAGCTTTGAAGAGCTGGGCCAGCGGGGCGGAAGCAGTTGCCCCAGAAGAGCCTGAAGGAGCAGGACCTGCAGGCAGCAGTGGGACCCTCAGCAGCGCGGTGTGTGGCTGGCAAGAGAGGCTCCCTGCTGGGCTCCAGGATCCCCTACAAGAGGCTGTGGCCAGTAGGAGGATCTGAGCAGCGACCTGAGGGGTCCCAGCTTGGCTTCCAGCTCCTCCAGTCAGAGGCCAGGCAGCTCGACGTGAGGCTGGGGCTCCAGGAAGGTCAAGACTCCTAACAGCTTGGAGCAGTATCAGCAGTGGTGGCTGTGTGGCAGTGTTCTTGCCTACCATGTGAGAGATCTGAGTTCAAGTCCCAGCTTTGGTGACTTGGGGTGAGTGACCTAACAAGGAAAAATTCTTCTTGCAGTAGACAGGAGCCATTCTGTTTTCCCCACCTTTCTCCCCCCTCCAGTGACCCAGGCCCTATATTTCTTTGTCCTTTGACATTTTTTATTTTGTGCCTTTTTATATTTCCCCACCCAGTATTGTTTTCTCTGTTGTTTGTGTTGTGTGTTTTATATTTTGTTAACCCTGTCTTTTGCCAATGATTGTAAGTGTCTAACCTTTGTTGAATCCTGCGCCTTGGGGCATTGTGGTGTCCACTATACCCCCCGATTATGCCTGTTATGTTCCCTCATTAAAAGGTATATGGTTAAGTCCCCAGTGGTGGTCTGGCTCTGCTCTATAGGGGGAGGAGAGTCCCTACACCTCCCACAGTGCTTGTGCACCTGCTCTGATCCCTTCAGTTGGAGAGAGGGTACCTTTTGGAGTACCGCCTGGTTTACACCATATTTACTTGAATATAAGATGACCCCCCAATAATTAAATTTTATGTATGGAAAATTTATAAATTTGTTATAATATTCCAGATACAGAATCTAATTACTGGAGGTTTGCCTTGAATTTGTCCCCATCCCACTGCTACAGCAGAATTACAAACTGGTATGGGGAGGAAAGGTCAGGTAGCCCCCTTGGCCTCTGCCCCCCATAATTTCTTCCCACTGTAGCCCCTTCTCCAAATACATACTGTCAGACCCTGCACTCCCTGAGCACATGCAAGGGAGGGGCAAATTTGAAAACACTAATTTTGAAATAAATATGCTGATAGTAATTTACATATAGTACCTATAGACTTAGTTCACCCAGAATTGATGCATTGTGCCTCTTTTGAAACTGCTGCAAGTTTTAGCACAGGTAAACTTGCATGATCACACTTTTGAGCAACACTTTGGCACCTACTTATCATGCATAGTTTGTACTATATATATTAGTCCAAAGGAAAAAGGCTCATGATTTAACATGTAATTCTTTGGGCTGGGCCCACCAGACTCAATAGTACTTCAAGCCATGCTGACCTAACAGCTTAGCACTGCTCAGTATGTATGTGCACTCCAACTATCCATCACAAAGGATCCATGTTCTAATTAGCCCCCCATTTATGACTGGAACTAGGTGTTCTTGTCACGAGTCCTGGGATCCTCCATAAATGTGTATGCAGATGAGACACAGGCAACTTAGTCCAGCTTTACCTCATGGAGGGTAGGGCTGTACTAATCAGATGCAACAGATTTTGAGTTAACTGTTTGGTGCCCCATTTCATGGTGTTTGCCATAGATTTAAGCCTGTTGAAGAAACAGGAATAATTTGAAATGGGACAGAAAGGTGCAGCTCAGCTGTGGGAGCGAAGAGGCAGTTGAAATGTATTCAGCGTAGTGGCTCACCATGACTTTTTAAAAGACTTGTTACTGAGGGGGACTGCACTCAATAGGCACCCCAACATATCTTAATTCAGATGGGCTACATTAATCTATTCTTCTGGTAGGTTCTCATCAGTACGTTAGTTCAATATGGGCCATGAGCTTTATAGCAATGCTCACTGTTGGCTGCATTTACTCAATTTGGTAGTTTGCTTCCATTTCTGAGCCCATGCTGCATTTAGCAGCAGTTCAATTATTTATATATATATATATAATTAGAGACGAGAGAGAGACAATATACTTAGTGAGGTTTCCTTATATGCAAATGTAAGATTGAGGGGCTTTTTTCCCCATGCTGAGTGGGGTGAGAGATGAACTTTTCTTGTATTCAAGTAAATATGGTACTTTTTAGCTCCAGGCTTTCCTCCTACCACATATATTAAAGGGCTCCTGAAAATAAAGGAGATGCTAGCAACTCTCAAGAGCCTCATAGTAGAAACTGCTAGGTCACTTAAATAGACTGCTATCAGTTCTCTAATATAAGTAGTTTTTTAAATTTTGTAAATATACAACCTCCAAAAATGTCTAAAGTTGATGACTGCAGATGTTACAGCAGTTAATATAGAAAAGACTGAATTATAAGAATTTCGTTCTGTGCTTTCTCATTTTGGTTGTCAATTTAAAACCAGAGTGACATCAGTAAATCCTATGAACTAATCCAGAATGTATGGCTCTTGAAAAAGAGACTTTGATATAATTTCATTTGACCAAAAAATTGCTTTAATTAGAAGCTGTAGAGCATCACGGATAGATTTACTGTGAATATGCAATTTATTTATAACCAGTCCTCTCCAGGACAAACTTTGGAAAAAATGCTGTATCAGTCTGTGTGCAAGAATGAAGTACGGTTCCTTAGAGGTCGGCAAATACTCTGCCAGCTGTAGTTTGCTTTACAGTTGCATGAACTAGACTGAAGAAGCCAACTAAGTTAACTGCTTAATTTTACTAGTTGAATATTTAGTATTTGCAAACTTATTCATGTATCTCAACTAGAAACCACAGAAATACACTGAGTAGTATATACAGTAAGTGAAGCACAGAAACTTAGGGTAATGAGATGAATAGGAACATGTAAAAACAGTAATCAAATTGCTGGGAGAGCGTTTTGTTTGTTTGTTTGTTTTTAAGTGCAAAGTATAATAATTCCTGAGCCTGTAATGATAACTAAATAGTTCTCTTCATCTCATTAAGCAGTGAATGACACTTAGCTCGTTCAAATGTGTTGACATCTTTTATCTGTCCCAAAATATCCCAATGACTGGAGTATAATTTCTGCCCCAGCTGTGCTGGAAGATCACCCTTGTGTTAGCACACACTTTCCAGCTGATTGCTTAACAGAGTTTTCCCTGTATGTCTAATGTGTGTTGATGCTGGAATCAAACTCGTAGATTACATTAGTTAATGGATGCAGTGGTGGTTGTAGATGCACTCAGCGCTTCCCTTTGTGAATTGCACCAATGATTCTACTGTGAGAGCATCACTGTTGCTTGCTTTAATGTGCTGGTTCACTAGGTTTATCTCAGCTTTAAGGTGTGTACAACTCTGGCATCTGAGTTGCCTTGTATTATTGCTCTTACACAACTGTCCACATCTGTTTGTGTTTTTCTTTAAAATGTTTCCTTCATACAAGTCTAGTTGACTTTTATTTACAGTTGTGTGCTCTTACTTCTATTCTCCGTTTTCTTTTTGGATGGTATTTTCAAAAGCAGTAAAGCCCAAGTCCACAAAGGCCTCTCTATCTCCTACTTAGGCATATAAATATCTTTGTGGATCTGGGCCTTACTCTTTGTTTAACCTTGCTCCTGTTGCCAATGATTATAAAACTCATGTTGATTGCAATGGGGGCAGTTAGGCCAAGGTTGATAGCTTAGATCCTACCCAGAAAGGTTTCATAAGAGCTGGCACATACTGATTATTACTTTAATAATCAACTTGAGGTCCCCTGTGCCGAGATGCTTCATGCAGTTAGAGATGCACATACAACCCCCTCTCCCAACCTCTTCCATGTTTACATATCAACGTATCTCATATATAGAGCTGAGGCACTATAACACTATCGGTCCTTGGACCGATACTCTTTAATGTCTTCATCAGCGACTTGGACGAGGGAGTGAAATGTACTCTGTCCAAGTTTGCAGATGACACAAAGCTATGGGGAGAAGTGGACACGCCGGAGGGCAGGGAACAGCTGCAAGCAGACCTGGACAGGTTGGACAAGTGGGCAGAAAACAACAGAATGCAGTTCAACAAGGAGAAATGCAAAGTGCTGCACCTAGGGAGGAAAAATGTCCAGCACACCTACAGCCTAGGAAATGACCTGCTGGGTGGCA
>NW_005841831.1:2073617-2077129 GCF_000455745.1 Alligator sinensis
CCCCTCCCCGGGGGTTCTTCAAGAGGAGGTTATATAGGCATCTGACCCCAGACCTCTTTCCTGCCTATGCAGAGGGTCGGACTCAATGATCTATTGAGGTCCCTTCTGACCCTAACATCTATGAATCTATGAATAGCTTTTTCTTATTTATTTCCTTTCTAAATTAAAGTGTGTCACTAGAGTGTCATTCCACGTGGAAATTGGTGTTGTTTATCAATTGTATAGCTTGTTTCTGAGCCCCCTCCATTTCAGCAATGTCTCTCTTGAGGGCAGAAGGTAGATAATCTGAATATCCCAAGTGCTTCCCTTTGCAAGACTGGAGTGGGTAAATACTGTTGTGGCAATTACAGGGAAAAATGAGACCCAAAAAAGACAGTGAGAACATGATGTGTATTCGAGGAAATAATAAGCCTTTTCTAGCTGGCTAATAAGTGTTCTTTTTATAGAGATGGACCTGGATGTTACTAACTAAATTAGCATAAGGCAAGGTAGAGATGCATAGACTAACTAAATAAGATGTATCTCTGCTCTGTCTTCTGTCTGACTTCAGACTAACACAGCTAATTACATTCCAGATACTGCAGTTGCTCTGCTACTGTATTTGGGTGCTGATATGTGAGTGATATTTGGGAGGAAAAAATAAGCGATTGCTAAGACTTGTACTCTTGTTTTCATTGTCCTGTAACTGTGGTGTAAAAATAGCATACAAGGTGGCTGGTGGCGGGGTACTCTGTTTATCCTCACTGTTGAGTGGTACTGAGAAGCAAACCACATGCAAAAAATCTTCAATAAGTAACTATGTCTAAGCTTGAGGGTACTCAGCATCTGCAGCTCTTGCTGAAGATCTCAAGAATGATAGGTGCTCAGTATCTCCTGAGGATGCTATTCTTACCCTAGCTATAAGCTTCATATCTAAATCCCTGTAGACTGTGGAAGTGTCAGGACTCTTACCAGCTGCCCTGTTGATTAGCTCCAAAAGCCCTAAGCAGTCATTGTTCTGTCTGCCTATCCCAGTGAAATTGGAGAGAGAGGCACACACGGACACATCTCAGCATTAGCTAGCACACCACATGCTGGTGGCTATAGTCCGTGCTGTGGCAGAGAAGAGGAAGGGAGCTCTGCTTAACCAGCGAAGGGCGGGGTGGAGGTGGGGGGGCACACAGGGAAGCCAGGCAGACCCTGGCTTCCTGTGGAGCAGAGAGCCCCACCCAGGCCAGCCCGGAGAGCATGCAGGGATGCTGGGGGACTCTGATTTAACTTCAGTCAGCAAGAGGTCTGGGACAGACATTGCATAAACCAGTTTAAACCAAATCAGTTAAGTCTGATATTACATTCAACTAAGTTTATCTCAAACCAATTTCAGCCATTTTCAAACTGGTTTATATGTATGGAACATCTGTTCTGTTACAGGTTTAAACCAGTTTCTGATCACCTAAACTGGTTTATGTGTAATGCCTGTCCCTAGCCTTGCTGTGCTGTGCTGCAATTGCTAGTCTGTTAAGTGGATTTCTGCTGCTGCCTCAGAGCCGCTTAAAGGAGCATGTGTGATGCAATTCAAGACACCCAGACCATGTCTCTCTTGTGTCTAAAAGTGTTCTCCATTATATTAGAGGTGGGGTGGAGACAGACCTATTGTAGCATGAATCTTTACTAATATTGTGGCAGGGGCTGCTGGACAAATTACTTTATTCTTGTCTTTTGGGGTTTTTTGTTTGTTGTCAGGGAATGGGACACAAATACAGACTTCTCTAGAGGTTAGCAATAAGTTATTTAACATCTTCAAAGAATGTAATGGTGTCACTCACATTTTATGGAAGAGGGTACTAATAGTGCCTTGTCCAAAGCCAGAGATGGAGCCATGTACCTGCACCCTGGCTCCATTTGTTATAATATACGTGCTGCGGTATGTTAGCACCTTAATGTTTGGGCTCTGGGGATAGATTTACTTTCTGCTTCTCTATGCCATGCTCAGTGAGATCAACAGCCTGTCTCAGGGTGCAAAAAGTGACTCCTTATTTTACCTTTCTGTTAGCAAGGACAGAAGTGAGCATCTAAGATGATAACCTCTATTTTAATCTAAAATTTGTAGATCTTTTTTTAAAGCGACACATGACCTAGCTGTACTTTCTACAGAGCACAAGCCACTTGCTGTCTGCAGGCCCTACATTACCAGTCACTGTACCACAATGCTGATTTGCCCTAGTGCTCCTTTCTCTGCAGTCACTGAGGAATATAACAGCAAGTGAACAGTAGTTCCTCTTTCAGTACCATCTTGGAGCTCTTGTGCAGAGTATTGTTAGCAGAAGGAAGGCAGAACAGTCGCCTCAAGACAAACTCCTAGCACAGCCCCGGCATACAAACTGCTGAGGCACTCATTTGGATTTATTTCTTTTAAGAATAATCCATTAAATTGCAGAGAGTGCTGGATTTTTTTTAATCAAGTAGTTTGGGTAAATACTCACTTGACACCTGAGTTTACTGTATAATTAATTAGCCAGGATTCCAAGATGATTCTGTTGAGATTGCTTATTTCACTGCTTTCTTGCTTCTAATAACTTTATTTCTCAGTGGGTTCTTTTTAAACAGTTTAACTGCATTTCCCCTCAATTAAAGATAAAAATGTAAATGCTTTATTTAAGTAACCTTTCCTTTAGGAGTAATGCTTACTTTTAATAGTCTTCATTCATTTCTTTTTTTATTCAGTTTGGCTGTTTTGATAGCTTAGGACCTTACTTGCTGAAAGCTGTTGTGCTAGATCTCAGTGTGTTAAACTTGGTTAAAAACACTTCCAAACATCTCAGGCCAGATTTCACAGGGGCCTCAAACCAGCCTCACTCAGAGTGCAAGTATCTTTAGTAGAATCTTTTGGACCCAAACGATCTCTGCCTTGCATTTTGAATAGTCATATATGTCAAGACAAAGTGACTATGAAATGATGCAGATCAGAATTAGGACCATTTTCCTGGAATAAATGACAATAGGAGAGATGCAGGACAAAAAGGGAAAAGGTCTGCAATATCTGTGACAAGTTTTTTCAGTAGTCCAGAGGCCCCTTAGGGTCTTCAGAGATGTGACTGACTCCAAGGTACTGGTCCTAGTACATTAAACACTAAAACTTTTCCAGTGTCAGTTCTGCATATAAGTTCTCACTCAGGGGCATCATATGAACATATGTTTCCTGCTATCTCAAATGGGGAAGAAAGTTGCAATTAGATGTTTTCTATTATTGCCCTGATCAAAGACAGAAAAGACCAATTAGAGCATCCAGTCCATCATAATGCCAGTGCAGCATTGTTCCCTACTTAGTAGGACAGGGGTTGTCAATTGAGGTATTAGGCCTGTGTGAATAGGGAAGTATTCGATTCAGATTTGGCTGATTCGGAGGACAGTGATTTGATTTGGAGATTCGGATCACTGTTCTAAATCAATTTGGCCGAATTGGCTTTGGAAGATTCGGCGCTGATTCGGAGAAATTTGGTGATTTGGATTTGCCAGGGAGAGGCAGGCACAGC
>NW_005841831.1:2077333-2077547 GCF_000455745.1 Alligator sinensis
CAGAGCCCCCCCACACAGTGGGGGCAGAGGGGATCAGCCACCCTTCCTGGCACCCGCATGGCAGCTGTCGCATTGCACGGGTATGGCACAGCACAGCAGGGCACTGCACACTGTCTGGGAGCTGGGGCTGCTGGGGTTGAGTGCTGCCGGGCTCCGGCTCGCACGTGGAGCCGCCCCAGCTCCCAGACAACACACAGGGCCCTGCCAAGCAACG
>NW_005841831.1:2077705-2101312 GCF_000455745.1 Alligator sinensis
TTTAAAAAAAAAAAGCCTCACACTCACCGGCAGTGACTTGGGCCTCTGGGTGCTCATGACAGAGCCCCCCCATGCATTGTGGGGCAGTGGAGATCGCACCTCCTTCCCCTGCCACCTAGCACCCGCCTGGCAGATGCACCATGGTGCAGGTGTAGTGTGGCTTGGTAGGGTGCTGCATGCTGTCTGGGAGCTGAGGCTGAGCAGTTCCAGGCTCCAGCTGACAGGTGGAGCCATCCCAGCTCCCAGACAACACGTGGGGCCATGTCCAGCTGCTCTGCACCCACACTATAGGGCAGATGCCGCATGGGTGCCAAGCAAGGCAGGCAAGACAGGCAATCCCTGTACTGTGCGGCAGCAGGAGCACTCAGAGAGCACTTTCAACAGCTCTTGAACTGAGATTCTAATGTTGGAGACAATACCATCAAAGCCATTCCATAGCACCCCATTAAGGACTACCTTCCAGGTCCACCTACTTATCAGGAGGCCTTGAAAGCCATCAAGAACAGCAATGAAGTATGTGGTCCTGATGAAATACCAGCTGAAATTTATAAGCAAGATGGGAGGTAGGAGGAACCTCTCACCATCTAGGCATCATTATTATGAAAACACTGAAACATGAACAGATTCCGGGTGACTTGAGAGATTCCAGAATTGTTACTGTATTGTTACTATATTCAAGAAAGGAGATGGATCAGATTGCAGTTATCATGGTATTGCACTGCTGTCCATAGCTTGGAAGATGCTCACCAGTGTTGTCCTCATAGACTCACTTTTCTTCACTAAAGCAATTCTACCCGAGTCAAAATGTGGTTTTAGACAGACGTACAATAGAGGTGTGGTCTTTGTTGTTAGACAGCTGCAGAAGTGCTTCAAGCAATACCGTGATCTTTTCTGTGGCCTTTGCCCTGATTAAGGCTTTTGATTCGACAGAGAGGCCCCTTTGGAAGATCCTGATGATATTTGGATGCCTGCCAAAATTTGTTACAGTACTGTTATCAGACTTCTTCAGGACAACACAACAGCAACCATCCAAAGTAATGGCTCACTCTTAGAACTGGAGTCAAGACAGACTGTGCAATTGCACCAGCACTCTCTCCCATCTTATTGCAGCTTTTTGGCTTCTTATTGCTGACAGACTAAGCTTCCATCTAGATTCAGCATCTAATATCTCCTGGCCAGAAATCTCTTTTAATATCAACCAGTTACATTCTAAATCCAAGAAAACTAGTACCTCTATTACTAATGTTTAGGGACCTACGAAATTCACGATTTCATGATTTTTGTGGAAACTGGTAGGTTTCCTGTGAAAAAACATGGGAACCATGAAAAAGCAGTAAAATGGTAGGGAGGAGAGAGGAAAAGGGAGCTGCAAACAGAAGCAGGAAGCCCTGGCATCCTGAAACATGGAGGGAAGAGAAGTGGGGGGGAGATCTTTGCAGCAGAATGCCCCCCCCACACACACACACACACACCTCTGGCCAAGGGGCCCTGGAAGTCCCCCCTCTCTCTGGAGATTGACGGATGGCTACCAGGTTGCAAGACTGAATGCAGAATGATTGCAGATTCAACCTGTTACTCAACTGGGATGGTATTAAACCTGTCAATGTCTGGGGAGGGGTGGGACTGATGGGGCCCCTCAGCCAATCAGAGGCATGGGGGACCTCGCTGCACTCCACCATGAAAATGGTGCCTGATACTAAGCTAAGACCTCAATATTTGGAGGTACCCTCTGTGAATTAGGTAGGTTCCTACCAATCTTCAATATGCTGATGACTGGCTGAGGGTCCCCTTGTGCCCGCTTAGTTGGGGAGCTCCAGGTCAGTCTTGATTGCTCTGTGAAGCATATGAGATGCTTGGACTCACTGTCAGCTTTGTGAAAACCAAGGTACTTTACCAGCCCTCCCCAAACTAACCAGCTACTTTGCCATATATTAAAATTGGAGGGCAGTCCTTGGAAATTGAGCATTTCCCCTGCTGGGTAGCCACCTTTCCCAAAAAGTAAACATAGATGACAGTATTCAACCCTGGATGTCTCCAAAATCAAGTCTTTGATGATCATGCCATCAGGACCCAAGCCTAATTCCTCATCTACCTAGCTGTTGTCAGCCCTCCCCTGTTGTATGGGTGACCTGGGATGACATATTGGAAATGCCTGAAAGCTTTGAAATGTTACTATCAGTGCTGTCTTCAGAAAATCCTCTGTATCAACTGGAAGGACAGAAGAACAAATGCCAGCACTCTGGCTCAGACGAACACTACCAGCTTTGAAGCCATGTTTATACAGTACCAGCTCTTAGGGCATGTCACGAAGTTGCCTGAGAACCATTGCCCAAAACAGATCCTTGTCATGCCAGGTTATAGGGTCAGGGGGTTGCCTAAGGGTTGGAAGAAGCAGCTAGGATCTGAGGGAAGTATGAGGGGTCTGAATGTATGGATGCTAGAAGCCAGGAAATCCATCTGGGGAACCAAGTCAAAGATCCAGTGGGTCAGGCCGAGCATGAGGTCAGGAGGCCAGCTGGGTCAGGTATCCAGGAAATCAAACCAGAGTTGAGTCAACTATCCAGAGGGTCACTCCAGACTTGAGGTCTGTGAGCAAGCTGGGCTGGTTATGCAGAGAATCTGTCAAGTCAGCAGCAGCACAAGCCAAGGGTGCAGCAGCCTAGGTATGAGGTTGAGCCTTGCTGCCTGGACACTTCCTTTTCCAGATCAGGTGTTTATGTTGGAAGGGCTGAAGGGTAAGCTGACCTTGGTTGGCCACTCTCTGGTGGCAGGGAGTGGGTGTGTGGCTAGACCCAGATGGAGGGTTTGGCCCCCTGTCTGCCCCAGCGTTCGGTTGAGAAAGTGGCAGTCCGGGATAAGCAGCTGCACCAGGTAGACCAGTGCCACGGCCTGACAGTCCTACACTGCTGACTCACTGATGGTAACTGTTCTAGAGGTGGGCAAAAGAAGAGATTCAAAGACCCCTTGAAGGCCAATCTGAAAAAATACAGTGTTAACATCAGTACCTGGCACATGTGAACAGGTGCAAGAGAGTGGGGTGTGCTGAGGTGTGTTGCTCCCAGGTGTGGAGCACCGTGGGAGCACCTATTCTTTCTCTGCTGGTGCTGCAAAGACTTTAACTGATGTAGCTGCTGCTGATACAAGTAACGTAGGCCAGGATCTGTGATGATTGTCACAGGTTTTTAAACAGTAGCTTTTTAACAGAGTAGGCAACCCTCTAGTGTGGCAGTTGTTTATAATAATACTGTATTTACTCAAATCTAGGACAACCCTGACTTTTTAAGATGATCCGTCAGTAATTAGATTCTGTATATAGAAAATTGATTCATTTGTTATACTTTCCAGTTATAAAATATAATTATCAGAGTTGTTTCCAATTTGTGTCCTTCCCTTCACTGCTACACCAGGGAAAGCAGTGACGGGGGGGCTCATGTGCCCCTCAACTTCTTCCCCATGCAGCCTTCCTGTCCCCCTGCCACCTGCATCTCCCCACCCCACCAGTCTCTGCCCCTTCCCCCAGCCTGCTCCCCCCAGTCTCTGCCTCTCCTCCTCTTCACTGTCAGATGCTGCTCAGTCTTTGTTCCCTCCCCAGAGCACAGCACGTGGAAGTGCAGTCCTTGCTGGGCCATGTAGCAGTAGTGGTGCTGCTGATTGGCCAGGCAGGGAACAGAGTTTCTTTGTGCCCATGAGGGCCTCCATCCCAAGCCAGAGCCAAGCTGTGCCTGACAGTAACGGGGGGGAGGGGGCAGGGGCAGAAGCTGCAAAGGGCAAGTGGAAGTGGGGTAGGCTGTGGCTGTGGCTTTGGCCCTGATCTGGGCTCAGGGCTAGGGTTGAAGCCCCAGAAGCCTCCTGCTCCCCCCCTGCTTTATATGTGAATCCAAGATGATGAGGTCTGCATCCCTCTCTCCTCCTCTTCCGCCCTTTCCCCCCCCCCCCCCCCCCCCCCCCCCGGCTGCTGACTGGAGAAAAAAATGCCTCAGGTTCAAGTCAATGTGATAAATTAACCATTTTAGTTAGTGGCCTAACTGTTATGCCATTAAATTCCGTCAGAACTTGGATGATGTCTGAGTGATCCAGTTGTGTTTTCTTGAATTTTCCTTTCATCTTTTCTTGCACCAATTCAAGAATTCTGGTAAAACTAGATAATTCTGTTAAAATGTTCTGCAAATTACTGCCGAGAATATAGCATGGTCAGATGAAATATCAATGTATACTTAAGCTATCTTTATAAAAAAAAATGTAAGACACAAAATTATTTTTAAATGATTTTAAGATATTAGATATAAAACCACATTTGTATGAAGGCTGCTTCGAAATGCATGATCTCAGCCCTGTTTGGTCTAGGCAGTGAGCAAGGCTATTATCAGGAAGTGATTGCTGCAACAGCTGACCGGCTTCTGGGAAACTTTTAAAGTGTAACTCTTCCACTAGGGCACTGCTGTAAAGAGATCAGTTGCCTTTGAGTATAATCTTGAGTCATTCCCCTACTCTCTGTGCGGGCCGGGAGCGACCCGAGCCCTTTTCGCGCTGCACACGGGCTGTGGCCAGCAGCCCGGGCATGCCGGGGCGGAGAGGGAAGGCCTTCGAGCTGGAATTAGGCATGGACGCGTAGCGGTAGTTTTAAAAGATTGTTTACTTACACCGAGATGGCAGCGGTGTAGGCTGGAAAGCTTGCTTAAGTTGCGGTTAGAGAGAGAAAAGAAAACAAAACTCGAACCTGCAGGGCACGAGGGTACGTCGCATAGGGTTCCGGCGACGGGAAGATGAAAATACGAGGGTACGTCGCAAAGGGTTTCGGCAATGGGAAAATAGACCTGCAGGACTCGAACCCGGGTAGAAGAGCTCTGGAGTCGTCTGGCAAGGACTCACACGAAGTTTGCTAGGCTCCGTGGGTCCGGTTCGCTGCGCACGGGAGGGGATACATCTAGGAATCTATCGGCGACGGGGAGAGGCTAGAGGTTGATCAGACCTCTGTTGCCTGCTTTAAATGCACTGGGTCCGTAAGGATCCGCAGCGCTTAGAGATCTTCACACAGCGTGAAGTCTCCTCCTCCCTTGTTCGTGGAGTCCTCCAACTTGGGCAGAAACCACTCAAGCCTCTTATACGGCTAGCAAGCCAATCACTAGCCGCCACGTGTGAATAATTTAGAACTGGCCAATAATGGGACTCGAATTAGCATACAAATGGCGGGAACTCTTTGCAACGAGCATTTCTGTGCTGCAACAAAGAAATGCACCCTGCAAAGAAAGCTTCAAATTGGCGGGAAATTCTCCCTTGCACTGGGGTTCTCTTTTGCAGCAGAAAACTCCACCGTTCAAGGAAGCTGCAATTTAGCGGGGACAATTTAGCAGTGCCGAAGCACACACAAACAAAAACCACACCCTTTGGGTTGTGACACTCTCCATTATTAATTATAGAAAATATCTACTTATACAGCATCTCTCTCACAAACTCTGGGGGTTTTTTTCCTTATTTCTTTTGTTTGATCCTAATCTATTTGTACTATGGCCATCTTATGAAAATTACAGCAGTGTCACAAATTTGGGAACATAACATATTTTGTATGCTAAGCATTTTTGTTACTGGTAATGAGAATGGACTATATGCTGTCCACAGTCCAGCAGCTGAACCAAGACACTGCATTAGATTCAGCCAGAGAGACCCAGAGCTAGCACTCCCTTGAAACTGGGAATGGTTGAGACACAAATGACCTGATGCTGTGGATGGCCAGGCTGCAGAGGAGCCCCAGCTAGATATTGTAGGTATTCTCCCCAAATGAAATCCACGGGCTGGGGGTGCAGAAGAAGGCCTTCCATTTAACTTCTTGCCAGGCGGGTTCTATATCCCCACCCCAAAAGTTGGAGTAGAGAAAATTGCCTCCTGAAATTTTAGTGGCAAATTTGGACCTTTTAGCCACACTCCCAGATTATTTTCCTATGTGACTTTGGGTGTGAGTAAGAAATGATGAAGGTATAGTGCAGAATAAATTTTAATTATTTAAATCTACACATACCTGCAGTTCCTAAAGCAAAGGTGTTATCAACAAGTGACTGTGGATCATTCCCTCACTTCTTTAACACTTACTATGCTATGGATCTGCCTCTTTAGGAAAGGCCTTGCAGAATGGCCTAAGTCAACATTGAAATTAAAATGACTTCCCAATAACTATATTCTATATATGGAAAAAATATAGATTTGTTATAATTTTAAAGGTATAGAATCTAATTATTGGAGGGTTGTCTTAAACTCATCCTCTTCCCGCTGCTATAGCAGGAAAAGCAGTGGCTAGAGGGGGTGATCAGGTGGCCCCCTTGCACTCCCTACTTCTTCCCCCTGCAGCCTTGCACACCCCCTCCCACCACTACTGGCACCCCCAGACTTCCAGCTCCCCACAACCTCTGCCCCTCCTCCCCCCCATTTTCTGTAGTCTCTGCCCTTTGCCTCCCTGTTCCCTGAAGTCTCTGCCTCTTCCCCCTCCCCCTGCCCCCATTTACTGTTAGATTTTTTTTTTTTAATAAATATTTTTCATGTTCCAGGCCAAATCAGTTCCAAATCATTTTGATTGAGCAGAACTCAGTTGTTCCAAAAACCATATCAATTGAGCAAGCAGAACTCAAATAATTTTTAAACTGCATGTATGCTATGACCAACGAGCAATCTACATCCCAGGCGCTCACCCTGGGACCTCAGATACTCCCAAATCCATTGGCAGGCATCCTACGTGCCGGCCCAAGCCTGGAGGTCTTGGGATTCAGATGCTCCCACTTGATCTTAGCCCACAAGAGGCAGAGAAGCAGATGCTGCTTTGGCTCTTTTTCCTGTGTCAGAGCGCAACACATGGAAGCACAGCCCTTGCTGGGCCGTGGAGAAGCAACAATGCTGCTGATTGGCTGGGCAGTGGACAGAGTTTCCATTAAAAAAAATCCAGTCCAAGCTAGAGCTGAGCTGCACCTAACAGTAAGTGGGGAGGAAGTGCGGGGGCAGAAGCTCCAGAGGGTAAGTAGAGTTGAGGGGCAGGCAGCTGCTATGGGTTTGATTGTGGCCCCAACCTGGGCTCAGGGCCAGAGTCAGAGCTGGAGCAGCTGCAAGCCCCCCACTCCCCACCATACACTTTGTATCAGAATCTAAGCCAAGAGGCTGATTGGGGGGCGATCCTCATCTTAAATTCAAATAAATAGAGTAATTAGGAGGAGAACTTGATCTTTGAGAGCATATACTGGGGGAGGATGGGGAAAGGGTCAGGGTAATGGGGGGAGCTATTTTTGTTGTCTTTGCAGTCACAGGGTTATGCTGCAGTTTTTTTCTCTGCTCTTCCATCAGTGGGAGGGGCATGATTACTATCTGTGTTAAACAAGAGAACCCAGCCAAGGTGAGGGCATTGTACAAACCTAGTAAGAGCACTTATTGCTAAACAGACAAAGGTCTGAGGGGTGCAGGAAGGCAGAGTGAGTAGCTCAGTCTCGTGCAACAGATCCGTGTTGGAACCAGGTTGTCCTCTGTGAGTCTGGTTTCTCTTTGACACACACATACTAATGTAGATGGTAGAGCATTAGAACAGAATCCACCCCATTGCCCCTATTCACAGGTGGAATAACTCTTCTGCCTCCTGTCCTAATGGCCACTGCTTTTACCACAGGGTCCTCCTGCGATCTCTCCTGAAAGTTCACATTTGCTACTTCTGCATGTGGATTACTTTTGCATATTACGTTCATGCTATACTTAATTTTTGTACCCATAGAGATCTCTTGGAGCGATTCTCAGAAGATTTTTGGTAGCACTGATTCCATGGTAGCTGGTAATTCAACTGTGGCACAGTTCCTTAGACAGCTAGAGAGAGAGAGTTAACCATGTTTCTAAGGTGCCACCCTACCCTTCCTTCCCTCTTAGGCACCTAGTAAGATTTCCCTCATCTTTGTCCTCCCCTGTTGTTCAGATTGAATGCTCTAAGTACTGTTGGAAACCCAAACCTATTGCCTTACCAAGATCTACTTTTCCACAATAGTTCAAAGGATTGTTTGCTTTAATCTGCCAAAACATAATGTTATATTACAGGAGTGATTGAATTTGAGGAGAAGGCACTGTAACCCGTTAACTTTGCATGTGTATTTTGCTTGCATGAGAGAGTAAGTGCTCCTACCTACTGACTCTGGTTATTTCTACCTGCAGGCAGGACTATTTGTTAGCTCATATAGAGGCTGGTGTTGTGGGAGCCAAGTGGCCATGGGTCTAGTCTGGACTTTCTGTATATGCACGGCTTATTCAGCAACTGTGTTTGCAGGAGATATATTCATTGGTCTAAGCAAACTAGAAGTAATAAAACAACACACTTCCAAGAGTCTCAAAAGTGATCTATGAGTCAGGCAAATGGGGTGAAAAGCCATGGACCTGATTCATGGAGTTAGATGGGAGACATAGGTGGGAGGGGAACTGCATGGAAGCGGAGTGATTGGAGGAAGGTGCAGGTCAGGGAGGTGGAGAAGGAAGACAGGACTGCAGCAAGGAGGCCTGTCCATGAGCAAGGGTGATAGCAGTGTGCAGGCTTCAGAAGAAGGCAGTAGGAGAGAAAGGAGGCCTGAGAGTCAAAGGAGGGAATGAGGAAAGCAAGTGTGAGAATAATGACCTGAGTCCAAGATTTGGAGAAGGGAGTGCTGCTGGGGGAGCCAGAGTAGTTTTCCTACTCACACCAGCTTCCCTGTCTTTCCCCTTCACTTTCTTTCTCTAGACCCTGTCTCCAGTGGAGACCTTAGAGTAGCAGCTGGCCCCAGCTGGAGAGAAACTAAATCCTGCTGCATTGGCTATTTTTAAACAATCTCATTTTCAGAAAAAGTGCCTACTGGATGTCTTTAATATGGTGGGATGAAATTCAAAAGCAGGATTCCTATTAGCCTCTACGGAAATGCTGACCTTTTGCCAGAGAACAACTGCATAGTCTTTAGCCAATGATAATTGTACACTCAATGATAGCAAATGTTGTATGTGTCTTGACCTTACACTCCAGTGCAAAGACTAATGCTCTCCCTGCAGGACAGCAAAACTGCTTTAGAAATATAATCACCAAGCTGGAGCATGTCTTGCTGCACTCAAAGGAGAGCTTTGGAAAAAGACTGGTTTAGCACCTTTTATTTGTTGTATGGTAATAGTAACTTGATAATATTTTTAATCTTCTCTCACCTGTGCTGATTGTAACTTGTGAACAGTCCAAATCATTAAAAGTTACTGGCCAGATTTTGTTTCACTTATTAGGTGCATAAGTTGACTTCAGCACCTGAATGAGATTCTGTTCCACCTAGAGTTCCTGAAAAACAGTTAATGCGAAATTTGTGTAGATTCTTCTGCTCCTTGTGGGTATGACTCCATCTTAAGGGTCAGAATTAGATCCAGTTAATGGATGTTACAAAAGTAGATGCATTCATGGATTTTAAGGGACTTTAACAGAGTAGAACAGGACTGCAGTGAAGTGACAAAGTCCTCGTAAACACCCAGAAGATGGAATAGGATGTGATCCTAAATATACAGTTGAGTTGTTTGCCTTGCAGCTAATTTTAATTCATTTTAACATTTCTATTCTTTTCTTGACTACAGTGGTTGCCATTACCAATAGCTATTTTGTAGCACCACAGCTCTATTTCTTGTCTTAATGATGGTAAAACACAGCAGAACCTCTCAACTACATTTGTGTAGCACACCATTGTAGCCCCTGACAAATACTGACTTTCCATAAGGATAGATTTTTATCCCTGTATTTGGAAAAGAGAACTTTGCAGCACAGCTAGTGCTTGTGAAACTCTGCTGAATAAAAGCTCTCTGTTGCTGTTTGAATAATCAGAATATTTTCAGCTCTTGAGAAACTAGAAAGAGATGCCTATGGTTTCTTTCAGGAGAGCTGTTCTGTGAATGGGGTGAAGTACATGTTGATGTTGCTTGGTGGGCTGATATTCTTTATCTCTATCACACAAAGACATTTTAAAGAACATCACAATGTGTGGTACTGTAACCTGTGATGTAGTAGTGGCATAAAAAATTTCTGATTCATCAAATATATCTCAAATATATCTATATATTCATCAGATACACGGGCTAGGCCCACAGTGTTGTTCCCTTTCTGCTGCCGAAATAAAGTGGGTGTGTGGTAAGGAGTTAAAATCTGAGATCCATTAGCATTTGTGTGGTGATTATATACAATGCAGAATACACTAGAAATAATGTCACTAAGTGAGTGTGTATCTGTGTGTGCATGCTGCATAACGACAAAAAAACAGTCTTTCCACTCAGGAAACCTGAGGAAATACTCACCCAAGAGTGTTGTATGTATTTTTTTTAAATTCAAAGAATGATCCCTTTTAAACAGTGAAACCAGTTGTGCTAGCTGGTATGATCCACTGAAGCCATTATGGGAATGTTTTCTAATGATAGATCAATAAATGTAACTTGAGTTGCTCTCTTTCAACTGCTCAAAACCTCGAGCAGATCAAATTGCAACCACAGAAGTACAGCAGCGAAGCTAGATCTGTGGCCTGTGTAAGAACAGGTTTGACCTGCATAATGTATCATGTTGCACATATACAGACCCTGTGCTTCAGCCCTGTGCATTCTTATTAAATTTCAGCCTGTCCTTTTCAACACAGACATCCATGTGCGTTCAGTCATGCTCCCTAGCTTGACATCTGCTGCAGTTAAGGAACAGAATTTGGGGAGAACGGAGTTAGTACAAAAAAGCTCTGAGTTATTTCATTTTGTCTTGATGCCACATGGAGTATTGTGTTCAGGCAGACTTGATCCCAGTCTCTTTTCTCTGTCCCTCCCTGCCCTCTGGGATAGCTCTCTATTTTACCTCCCACCCCATCACTTAGAGTTAAGTGAGTGTAACCCCACAGATTATAAAGCTGTCCTTGGGTACACCTGCCTGTGCTATTCTCCTATCAGCATGGCTTGTAAACACATCCCCAGTATTACAGTCCCATTCTTTTTTTCTCTGCTTTCTGCAGTCAGTGAACTTTCTCTGTTGCTATAGTCACTCTTCCTTTGTGATGAGGTTACCAAATCCTTCCATTACTACTGTAGTTGATACCTAGCCATGTGGTTTCTTACTGTAGCAGTTCAAGATCAGTGTCTCAGCACAGTGTCTACTTATTGGTTTGAACTGTTCTTCTTCTTGTTCTAGAGTTCCTAAAATAATAATTTTCACTTAATAAAAACACGTCTCCGCCCCAAAAGCCAAAACACAGTCTTGCAGTGTGCGAGGACACTTTCCCCTGACGCTGAATTTGGCCCACACTGATTTTAAATGTGGCAAGTGGTTCTCTTGTAAAGAATTTCAGTAGCTCCCTGATTGCCGTTTCCTTGCGAGTATTTTTACTGGCATGAAAACTAGAAAATTCAGGATAAAAATCTTCCTAATTGTGAGACCAGTAGGACAATGGAACAAGTTGCGTAGTGAAGCTGAGGAATCTCCTTGATTGGGGGACTTTCAAGAAAAGGCTGTATAGACATCTGTCTGGGCTGGCTTAGGGACAGCGCATCCTGCATCAGTTAGATCGGCGTTTCGTAACCAATGGGTTGCAACCCAAAAGTGAGTCACAAGAATATATGAAAGGGTTGTGAACAAACTTTAAAAATGGGTTCTCCTTTGAAGGAGAAAACCGTGGGAAACTATGGCTTTTCCCTTGCTGGCTGGCAGAGTTCCAGCCTGCAAGGAGCTGCTTGGGGCTCCCCATGCGCCACACGTACCACCTCCCTTGCCCCATACACCCATCCCCTGCCCCACATGCTTCGGGGGCTGGGGCCTGGGAGCAGGGGGCAGCGGGGTGAGAGTGGGGGGCACTGGGTCAGGACTGGCCATCAATGTTTACAAGTGGGTCCTGGTACAAAAAGGTTGAGAACCACTGGTCTAAGTAGGCAAGGACGACTAAGGGCAAGGGAAAGGAAAGTTGAGTTAGCTTGGTTTGACAGGTGGCAAATTGAGGTACATGCGGATTAAGTGACTTAAGGGACCACAAAAGTCTTTTCTGGCAGTGTGCGGGGCAGGGGGTAGGTGTGTGGAGCAGGGAGAGCCCCAAACAGTCCCTTGCAGGCTGGAACTCTGCCAACCTGTAAGTAAAAAGCCATAGTTTCCCATGGTTTTTCTCCTTTAAAAGAAAATCTATTTTTAAAGTTTGTTTGCAACCCTTTCATATAGTCTTGCAACTCAATTATGGGTTGTGACCCATGGGTTGAGAAATGCTGGACTAAATGACCCTCAAGGTCCTTTCCAACCCTATGATTCTGTGAAACAAAACAGAAGGCAGGGTAGATTTGCACTTTATAGACTAACCAAAGTAGCTGCATAGTACAAACTCTTCCATGAGATGAAGTTCACTTCATCAGATGCTGTGAAAGGGGGTACACAAAACCGCATATGAGGAGAAAGAATTTTTTGAATACAAAAGCAGAAAGGAGGGGCAGAGAGGGAAAGGGGTGCAGTGCTGCGGAAGTACACAAAACCGCATATGAGGAGAAATAATTTTTTGAATACAAAAGCAGAGAGGGAAAGGGGTGCAGTGCTGCGGAAAAGCAAACATGCAAATAATAAACCCATAGAAACAAAGGAGTCACAACAGTTATCCACCTAATGGGATAGGAATCCATAGTCTTCGTTTAAAACATACTTAACACCAATCCAGTCTGTGGATGATTTTTCTGATCCACCGTTCCCATGCAAATCTGTTTCTGAAGATTTTCTGCCTGAGAACAGTCCCCCTTGGGTCAGTGATGGACTGTCCAAGGAGGTTAAAGTGTTTTGCAACAGGCCTGCACATCCTCTGCATAAAGTAACACATGCAACATAACATTCCTTCCATAAGTCTTCAGGGAACTGAAGCTATGACCTGTAGTGTAACAGTAGGTGGGCAAATGACATGTTCACCTTAGATGCTGACTAGGAGAGGTGCAAGAATGGCAGCTGCTGCTGACCCAGCCACTGTTGCACCAGCCACTACCACATGGCTCAAAACTTCTGAACTGCACCTCTAGCAGTGACCATCACAGCATGGGCGACCAGACATCTGGCTCCTCTCCATGCTGTTTCCTTTTGTACTCATACTTCTCCCATGCCATATACCTGTGTCTCACTGACTCCATAAAGTATGAAAGGTCAGCATAGAGATGAATCAGTTGCTGTTTCCCTTGCACAGTGCCCATATATTGGGGGGGGAAAGGGAGAAAATTGGGTTTTGGCATTTAGAATTAGACAAGATTTTTACAACTTGACGCATGCTGCAGAGACCTTCTGGCCTGCTCCTCTTCTCCATCTCAGCATAGAGCTCTTTACTGGCACTAGGCATTGTGCTAAGTGAACAAGCTTCCTGAAGCCTGGGGCTTTTAACATGTTTGGTGGTTACAGATCTGCAGTTTTCATGTGCTCAGGACTGCCCTGACCATGTGCTAGCTTGACATGAAGTTATTTACTAAAATTCGCCTTAATTGTAGCAAATTGCAACCAGTGCCCTCTGTAACACTCAATACCTTTCCTGCCTAAACCAGTTTATGATTTCTCATATGTACAACATACCATCTTACAGCAGCGTGATCGCCCCGTTTCCAAGTCATCAGGCATAAGATGCTGTCAGAATCCCTTTGGAGGGTGTATGCACATCTTTTTTTGGAAGGAAAGCAACCTAATGCAGGAGCAGCACTTCAGTGCTTGTGATACTACACAAGAAATATTTGCATTGTGCCAGTAATTATGGAAGAAGTTGGTTAATCTTCCATTTATTTGGGGCATAGTTCCCTATCAAAACACTTTAAACTGACCACCCCCAGCCTTCAAATAAGTTGAATTTTGCTCCACAATGAAACCTTGTGGTTTGATTTCATTTCTGGTATTTATGTAAAAGAAAAAGTTCCTTATTGGATTCCAGCCAGAACAAGCAACTAACACTGTTCAGTTTCTCAGCATTGGAATAATTGTGGCATACCCCACTGTTGGCAAATTTGCATTACTTTCAAAAGTGAATGTGTGGCTGGAATCCAGAGGTACTTATTTACACTGATGAAAACAACAATGTAACTAGCTAGTTAAAGAGAGGGCAGACTGCCTGGTAAGCAAGCAAGGGGGCTACATGCTGTATGTAGTCCTTTCTGGATATAATTATCCAGCTAGTTGTGGAGGGAAATTACCTGAATAGTTGATTAATACCAGATTAATTTCAGGTGCTGAACTCATTACACATTTACACCAGTGTAATTCACATCTGTTTATATACACTGGTATAAATTATAGGGGGCTCTCGAGCAGACACACCTGGAGCTACTCTGAGGTAGCTATATGCAGTAGGTGAATATTACAACACATTGCCACTAGGTGGTGGGGAGCAAATAATCACCCATTTTTCCTTGAGGAAATGGTCACCTTGGATAAATTGTAGACAGTAAGTACACTGGTCTAACTTACACTGATGAAGTGTTGCCCCTGATTTTTACTGAGGTCATTCTATAATGGATATGAATAAGTTCGGCTGGTGTAAGTTTGTATAGTGTCTGCCAATCCTTTGTTGTTGTTTTAAATTGATGTAAAGGCCGGTTACATCAGTGTAAATGAGTCATATGTCCAAACTGTCTCCTGTGCCTGAAGACCCTGGCAGCCATTACATTTTTTGTGTGTTTATATGCCAGATATTAAACCAGTTGAACTCATTGAAACAGCAACTTCTTTGCAATGTAGAATTATCCCTTAATAATTTTAACATGTGACCAGTTGACATGTTACAATTTGTCTTGCAATCCTGGCATATAATGCTTGACAAATGTAACATTTGCCAGGAGAATGAAACCAGTAGAGCATTCTAAAAGCTCCATTTATCAAGATGTTTCCAGTTTAATCATGCTCAGACTGCCCTGGAAAAAGGAAGTTCCATGGTATTTTATATTAAAGAATGACATGGTTGTGAATAATGAACATTCCTTTTTGACATCACCGGGAAAATTTTTTTCTTAAGTAAGGGTTTAGGATTTCACTTGCAGTGGTAATATATTGTTTGGAAATAAGGTGGAAGTGGGTAGATTTCCTTTTCAAATTAGGCTTTATACAGGAAAATTGTTTGTGAATTTTGATGTGGCACAGAAGGTCATTGTCTTAACTTTCCCATTCATGCTCATCTTGTCTAGTTGATTTTGGCTGGGTGATATATACTTTCAACTAATCAAAGCGCTCAGGCCACCGCCTATTAATGTCAGTGGCTAAACTCTCATTGACTTTAGTAGAAGCAAAATCCTATGGAAAAAACACAAAACAAAACTTTCTCTAATATTTTCACTGTATTTATTTCACTGTTAATACCTCTTTAAAACCTTCTTACAGCAGATACCTGTCAGTACAATGATTCTGTTCTGTTCTCTTCCAGAATGAGAAGGCTTTGGGGCATTCTGTGAGCCGTTCCAGTAACATCTCAAAGGTACTGTACCCAACTGTTTGAAGGCTGGGGTAAATCTGAAATACTGTGATTTTGTTTTATTTTAAATGTAGGGTGTGCATTCTGTTGGGATCAGTGGAAGGTGTTGTTTGTAATTACAGCTAATTATAATTATTGTATTGACTCAAATACCACATGCCCCTGAATAGGACACATGGCTTGTTTTGGAAATGCAGGCTGAAGAAAAACCAGTTTTTCATTGAAAAAAATGGTGTTTAGGTGGTAGAGTCTGTCTTGTTGATGCAGGCTTGGGCCATGAGGAATAGGGGTCAAATCTTTTCATCAGCATCTGTCAAGATGGTCTATCCCTGTCCCCCATGGGTGATGCTTCTACTATACCAGCTACATGGTTAACCTTTTCATAGCTGCATCCTAATTGTTTGCAAACCAACATAATAAAAACCTTAAGTCGGCAGTGGCTGGGGAGGGTTAAACCATTTGATGTTAGACCTGCAGTGGGGAGTGAGGTTAAAGAGAGGAATCCTACCCATTTTCATGTGGCCAAAGCCTCCAGGGCCCCATGGAAATTAGTTTCTTTAAGTCACACACTACAATTTTCCATTGCTAGCTTTTTGGAAAAAGTGCACGTAGTATGTGAACAAATATGTTAATAGCATCACTGGACCTAAACATTAGGTTTGAAATAATTTGTTCTTAATGATCAACTAGCTGTATTTGCATGGAATATTGCTGAGTGCAGTGATGTCTCAGCTTACAATGCCCCTTAAAGTTAAATCATTGTGAGCTTTTCAGAATATGACCTCTTGGCTCAAAGGTATGTTTTATGATAAAAGCCACACTGCCTTATGGGATTTAACAAAGGAACTGTGCTCATTTGGCCCAAACTTCTCCTGGGGTGCATGTGCTCAGGTCGTTTCCTCCTAGGGTAGCTAACACAGCGGGTAAGGTAGAAGACAGGACAGTCCTCTCACTATTGGTAAGGTTGGCGTGGAGCAGTTGTACCACTCACAGAGTGTAAGGACTCTGGCTGTGGCTATGTAGCCCTACCCACCTTTTACCACTGAGGCTAGTCATAGTCAGGTCCTTTGGAACAGTGGTTCTCGACCCTTTTTTGTACCAGGACCCATTTGTAAACATCAGTGGTCAGTCCCAACCTGCTCCCCCCCACCCCCAGGCCCCAGCCCCCCAGTGTGTGGGCCAGAGGATGGGTGTATGGTACAAGGGAGGTGTGTGGGGTTGGGGGCCCCAAACAGCCCCTTGCAGACTGGAACTCTGACAGCCAGCAAGGGAAAAGCCATGGCTTACCATGTTTTTCTCCTTTAAAGGAGAATCTGTTTTTAAAGTTTGTTCACAACCCTTTCATATACTCTTGTGACCCATGGGTCACAACATTGCTTTAGACCATCTTATGCAGCTGAGTAAGTGTGAATCCTTGGGTTGGTGCTGGGAGTTGTTTTGAATGCTATGAAGAATACATAGGAGAAACAATATCTGTCCCACAGAGCTTGTCAGCTCGCAGTCTGCTCTGAAGAAGGGACGACACAAGGCTTTGCCACCCTAGGAGCAGGCCAGTGAGGAAACTGGGCCTCAGTTCTTACCAGTTCACTTCTTCCCACTTCCTCACGCTGGTGCAGCTCTGCTGGCCAAGAGTTGGGGGTGGGACCCAAAGCAATGGCTCATTCTCTGGCTCAGCCTGCTTATTTCCTACCTAACTGCACCCCGCAATGACATAGTGGCTACACAGAGCAGCTATCTGTAGGGCTGTGATGGGACTGGGCCCCAGGGATGGCTGTGATCCTCCCTGGTGGCCACAGGACCCCTATCCGGCTCCAGCTCCTTGGGTAGCCTCTTTTTTCTCCCCTGCCACACCTTGATGAAGTTATTTTATTTTAAAAAGAAAAGGGAAGCTTCCCCAGGGTCCCAGAGCAAGCCCTTTGGCCAGAAGGTCCCTCCTGCACTTAGCTGGTCCCAATCCTGCCCTTTGTCCATGTTCCAGGGCACCATTTGCCATAATGTGGCCCGCCAGGCCATTCTGTCTGGCCTGCGGGGCCCCTAAAAATTTAAGAAAATTAATATTTATCTGCCCTGGGCTGCCTGGCATGCGGCCCTCGATGGCTTCCCAAAACTCAGTGAGGGGCCGTCCGCCCGAAATAATTGCCTGCCCCTGTCTCAAGGGCTATTTGTGGTCTCCTGCCACCCCTCCAGCCACAACCATGCCTTACAGATGTCACCTTAAATTGTCCACTTGGCCTGGTGGCCTATCCTGGGCTTCAGCCCTTTTCTAGGCTTTAGCCACCCTTTGCTTAAGTCTGCTCTGGCTCTATTCTTCTGCTCTCTGGGCCCTCGGCTCTCGCATGGCAGATGTAGCCCTTTCCCAAGCTTCAGCCTTCTGGGTCCCAGACCCCAGGCCAGGCTATTTCTGCTACACTGGTCCCAGACCCCAGGTTGAACTGCTGCCACTTGCCTTGGCTCCCCCAGCTTCAACCTGCACCAGCCCCACAGTCCTCTGGGTCCCTAACCCCAGGCTAGACTGCCTGATCCTGGCCTTAACTTGTCCCACCTTAGCCTAACACTGCACATCAACCCCAGCTCTCTGGGTCCCTGACCCCCAAGCTAAGCTGCCTGCTTCTGAGTGCCTTGACAGGCATTCTGATGTGACCTAAGCCTTGGTGTGTCCTTCAGGCACCCCAGTGTAGCCTCCTCTGCCCCTCTGATAGCCACACCCAGTCCATCAGTACTTAATCAGAATGAAAATGCAAGCCTATTGGCTGTATAACTAAAACTGTTCCCATGCTGGGTCCATAATTACCACCTGCAAGATGGTAGTCCCCCTTAGCTCTCTATTTGCATCTCAGGGATAGCCTGGGTACTGGTCAGTTCTTCTCTGCTGCCATCTTGCTCAGGAGCTCTCCTCCCTACTGCTTGCAGGGTCAGACTGATTGACTGTCCTTGGGCACGGGCCATATGTGCCTACAAAGTCCTGCGCCTTCCTGTCAGGTGGCTCTCCAGCCACCCATGGGGGTTTCCATTTAGGCCTGATGACTAGCCTGCCTTCCTCTGCTGGAGCTTAGCTCAGCTGCCTGCAGTTGTTCCTTCTGTGCTGTCTGCTTACTTCACCACAACTGGCCCAAGCTCAGCCTGCTGCAGCATCCCCAGTAACAGGAGCTTTAGGTTCCCTGGTACAAGGGCACAGAGCCCTGCAGGGAGCATAGGTGAATGACCTGTGCCCACATACTCCTGTGTTTCGGTGCCTTGCCCTAAGTAAACAAGCAGCATAATTCTGACACCTGAAGCACCTTCAGACCAGGACCTGGGTATATCTCAGCTGGAAGGGTTGCTTTGTCCTCAGCTTTTGGGAACAAAAGGTACTGCAACCTATGCTTTAGCAGGGTTGTACTGAGGTAGGGTGAGTGGATAAAGGTGCATCATGAGACATAGGACATGACTGTACTACACCCCCTTTCCCAGACACCAAATCTGAGAAATGAGGCAGTGTGTGCCTCTTTAACACATGCCCAACAGTGCTGTCTTTCATTGAGCAGGAGGATTTCTGTGGTGGTGTTCCTGGGTGTGTCATGCAAATAATCTGAGTGCCCTTTTGATTTTCTCTTTCTGAAGGGGGGAGGGAACTGGAGGAGGAAATTGCTCTGTACATTCCCTTTAATGTACCTGCTCTTCCCTTGTGGAGTGATTGTGCTTTTCTTTAGTTGAATTTTTCAAGTGCTGTTCAGCAAGGATAGCTGGGTTTTTTTGTTTTTTACTAGCAAGTCATTGCTACATGTGAAACCTGGTAAAGCACACCTTCTGGCAGGAGCATTTTGCCACTCCAGAGTAGGTTTCATCCCTTGATGAAAGGCCCACACAAGGCTGCTTACACACCTGACACCTTGGATTCAGACAGAAGTGCAGCTCCCTGCTGTAACTGAGAACACTTTGCAGGAAGGGTTCTGAGTTACAAGAATCCCCTGGAGCAAGAAGAAGTTCACTGTTGGTTACAGGGAGGAGGGGAATCTAGCTGCTGGCTGAGAGCCTACAGCCAGTTTCCCCCAGCAACAACCCCAGCTCCCTGTGAAGCTGCAAAGTTTTCAGAACAAGAGGGTGGAAAGGGAGCAGAGGGAGCTCGTTTTAGGGGTTCCCCAGAGGGGAGGGTGAATCAGAGTCTTCCTCCACCTTGGCCAGGGTGGGGGGACTCCAGTACACCTACCCCACCCGCCAGCAGGGACTGAACCCCACCCCCAGACCAAACTCCTTCCACTCCCTTTCCCCTCTCCCATTCTGAAAACAGCTTCAGGCTGGCAGTCGAAGCAGACAGAAGTTACAGAAGGTGCTCTGTTTGGAAATGTCTTCATCTGACCCCTCATACAATTTTCACCCAAACGGCCATTTTTGAAGCTGTCTGCAGCCATGTTCTTGTATTTGATCGTGGCTATAAACCACTTTCTGTGGCCAGATCAGGCAAAAATTGTCACTTTTGTCTGCACCCCCCTGTGTTAAGTGTTATAGTGGTGCTGAAGTGGTGTGAAGAGCCTTGGGCTCCTATACATGTGCAGGGAGGCTGCTCCGCTGTGCTGTAATTACCACACTCCAGCAGACTCCAGCGTCCCTGCACTGAAACATGGCGGAGGGACACTTTTAAAAGCTTGTTTGATCTTTAGTTCAAAGTGCCTCACCACCGTTTTTCAGCCCAGGGACACTGATGCACGTGATGCTCCATGCCCTTTTAATTAGCGTAGCTCTCAGAGATGTGCTAATTAAAGTGCCCCCCACAGCCTCCTGGAGCATGTCTATAAATGCCTCTTGTGACTAAGTGTGTTGGTGAGCAAATTGGTGAGTCACTGCCTACACTCACCTGCCTCTGCTGCCAGAGCTAATCCACCAGAGCTTATGTATCACCAGGTTTTTCTGGAGGGTTTGAATGACTTTCCTCAACAACTGTGCAACCGATGTACATAAGGTTTAGTAGGCTGCAGCTGCAGAGAGAGAGACTGGGACTGTACATGCATGCTTTCTGCTCTCAGAGATGGTTTAAAGTTAGTGGTCCTCCTCCACAGCGGAGCTTTATGTATATCCAGCCAGGACTTTGCTGGCAGAGCTTTGTAGTGTGGAGGAAGCATCTGTATTTTGCTCTGAAAGCAAACGTTCAAGTACTCCAGTTTTCTCTGTGATACGTAAGGCTCACAGTTGCCACTGACTTCCTGAATACCTTCGAGCTGAACCAAGTTGTGCTTTGTGCATACAGAGATGGAGCCCAAGCTGCCAAATTCACTTCTAGATGTGAACTGAACCCCAAGGTTAAGGGGTGCTCTGTATTGGTTTGGTTGGTTCACAGAAAAGAAAGGAGCTTGCTTCAGAGTTGAGATCTGAATCCCAAATCCTTCCGTTTCAGAAGTGCTTGGAGCCAGAATTCAGTTTAGACCCATTTTGGTTCACAATAGCTGACTTAGGAAAAAAGTGTAGAGCAAGGGTCACTTGGACACTCTCAGGATTGCCAGTTAGATCATACCAAAGTATTTAACTGCTCCATAAACTTGTCCTTTCAGGCATTTAGAGTCTCTTTGTTGTATTACTTAATTGCTAAACAAATCACCAGGAATACACCTAATGGAAATAAAATAAATCATTAGATTTTTAAATTTTTTTTTACTTTGACTTACCTACTGGAGCTCAGTGCCAAGAGCTGATTTTCTTTGAATTTCAGGTAGACTTCTGGTTTTCTGAGTTTTACACCGGTGACCATATATGTTACAGGAATGTATTTTCGTGGTGTGTAGGGGTAAGGAAAATATATCTAGTTGAATGCCTCCTGTGGATTTGAATAGGATATTATTTGTTCTTGGCTAGCTTGACAGTAGGTTTTGACATATTCACATATTGCACTTCCTAGCCCTCAAAACCCTATGGCTATAGCTGAAAGGCAAGGGTGCCCAAGCTATGCAACACTGATGCCTAAAAGCCACATAGTTCAGTGGGGCTGTGCAAGGCTTCAGACCCTGCTTCGGATCCGGAGAAGCTTCATATGCTTTCGCATCCAAAGCAGCATGTCCGGATCAAAGCACTGGCTTCGTTAGGCTTTCTGAAGCAGTTCAGAGCTTCCGAAGCGCTTCGGAAAAGCTTGGGAGCCGCTTTGGAGATCCAGCCATAGGGTATAATGGGGAATCAATGAAATATCTATAACGTTGTTGTTTTTTTGTCTGATTTGGAGAAAATTTGCAGGGGTCATAGCCTCTGCTAAGAGCATGAAGCCTGCCACGTTTCAAGAAGATCAGTGCAGGGGTTTGGGGGAACTGTACCCCACATTCTTGAAAGCAGAACTCCTGTCACGTCTATGTGTTACACCACAGTGGGGTGAAATCTACAGGAGTGGTAGCCCCTGGTGAGGCCACAAAGCCTGCCAAGTTTCAAGAAGATCGGTGCAGGAGTTTGGGGGGGAACTGCACCTCAAGCTGGTGACAGGCAGAACTCATGACACAGATGACCCTGTGTGTATTAAGGCGCAGCAGGCTGAAAACTGCAGGGGTGGTGGCCCCTGCTGAAGCCACGAAGCCTGCCAAGTTTCAAGGAGATAAGTGCAGGGGCTTGGGGGCAACTGCACCTCAAGCTGCGGACAAGCAAAACTCATGACATGGGTGACACTGTGTGTGTTAAGGCGCAGCAGGGTGACAGATGCAGGGATGGTGGCCCCTGCTGCAGCCATGAAGCCTGCCAGCTGTTGAGGAGATGGGTGCAGGGGTTCTGGGTCCTGGGGCCCTGCACCTGTGGCTGCTGACAGGCAAATCTTGTGTCATGGATGCTTGTGTAACTATGTCTGTCTTGGGGCACGGGGTGGGGGCGGGACTACTGCAGGCCTGGCTTCTAAGCTGCTGTGTTACCAGTTACCAATCAATCACAGTTCACTCAGGGACCAGCTTAATACACAGTACCTAGCTGATACATAATGACTTAACGAACATGGATTAACGCCTACAAAACCATATACTAAGGAGAGGAAATAATCAATACAGACAATCAACTGCCCCAAGACGGAGACAGTCAGGTGCCCAAGCACCCATGACACAAGTTTTGCTTGTCAGCAGCCAGAGGTGCAGGGCCCCAGAACCCCTGCACCTTTCTCCTCGACAGCCTGCAGGCTTTGTGGCTGCAGCAGGGGCTACCATCCCTGCAGCTTTCATCCTGCTGCGCCTTAGCGCACACAGTGTCACCCATGTCATGAGTTTTGCTTGTCTGCAGCTTAAGGTGGTTCCCCCCAAACCCCTGCACTTATCTCCTTGAAACTTGGCAGGCTTCATGGCTTCAGCAGGGGCTACCACCCCTGCAGCTTTCACTGCACTGTGGAGTAACACGTAGACATGACAGGAATCTTGCTTTTAAGAATTTGGGGTGCAGTTCCCCCCAAACCCCTGCACCAATCTTCTTGAAACTTGGCAGGCTTAATGCACTCAGCAGAGGCTACCACCCCTGCAAATTTCATCCAAACGAGCAAAAAACAACAATGTTATGGATATTTCATTGATTCCCCATTATACCCTATGGCTGGATCTCTGAGGCGGCTCTTAAGCTTCGGAGCCGCTTTGGCCAGATCAAAGCGGAAACCCAGTCTGGAGCTCCAGATCAGATCGCTGGCGTCCAAAGAGGCTGGATCCGAAGTCGGATCGAATAGCTGCCTACTCACACAGGCCTATAGTTCAGTAGGGTCTCAGCTCCTCAGTGAGGGTTTTATGAGTAGCTCTCTGTTTGGAGGAAAACTCATTAGCCAGTAAGGAGCTTAGAGAGACAGACTTACCTTTTCGGAGAAAAATGAAATAATTGTCTTTTTTCCTTGGTAAAGTTTTAGAGACTTGGAAATTGAATGATGACTGATATGAGGGAGGGAGGAAAGCTGTTTTGTTTATAATACCTTTGGCCTGACAGCCCTGCCTCTAAGTTCAGTGCCAGGAACCACAAAGGCTGGCAGTGTGCCTTCCATGGTAATCTCAAGCAAATCATTTCCCCCTTTCCATGTCTGTTTCCTGCTTCCTGTGCCTTCATCTGTCCGCTTGCAAAATATAGGCAGTGCTACCAACCTCCTTTGTGAAGAGCTTTTTAGTTTAGTCAAAATAACCTCATAAGAAATTAATGTTCTTTCTTATTTAGTCATTGTATGTTTAGGGCCTGATTCTCCACATGTACAGCAGTGTAACTATGGGGGTGCAGTTACTTTCCC
>NW_005841831.1:2101343-2125326 GCF_000455745.1 Alligator sinensis
ATGTGGAAGAGCAGCAAATCAGGCCTTTGGTGTGCTTCTAAGTTATTTCTTGTATAAGATACTTTCTTTATGACTGAGGGAGACTGCTTGCTGTAATGATGAACTGTTGTCAATTTTTGTAAATGCAAGGCTTTCTATCGTTTCTACGATAGTCAATTAATATGCAGCTGATTAAGAAGACTGCTACCTTTGAACTTCCTAAATTGCTGTTGATGTCAATCATAAAAGCCACTCCTTAGAGCACCAGTCCTGTATGGTGAAATGGGCCTGAACTTCCTTCTAAGCAGTCCCACTCAAATCTGTGTCTGGGAGGATGCATTTATTCAGATGTGCTGCTTGGATTGAAATGAGAACTGTAATAATTAAGAATATTATGCAGCAATAAGGCGGAAGATGGGAACTGTTCCTTTGGAGCAGCTATGTACAGTGCAGACTACACTTCTCTAAAAACCCTTTCCCTAGTAAGTAAATGTGCATGCTGCGTGTATGTGTGTATATTTTTTAGGATCAGCTCCTGGCTGTGTAAGAGTAGTTGTGCAGTGCAGACTGTCTTATTGGTGTTCAGGGTTCTGTTGAAGTCAGCAGATGTTGTCATATTGACAGAGCTCCATAATAGTGTGCATTAAGGGCCTGGTCCTGCTTCCAGTAAATTGAACAGCCTGTTGACATCAGTGATACAGCAGCAGATCTTTGTGTGTGTCATTCATGATATCTCTAGCTTGTATTTAGTATTATTAAAACATGTTTTTTTTTAATCCACCAGCTTACAAGAAGGACAAGATTTGAATTTGCCTTCTGTTGTGGGACTTCCATTCCAAACAGAACGTATGTAGGGAAATGGTAGGATCCCAGTCCTGGCCTTCCAGATACGCAAGGACTAGCAAAATCTGACATGAAGAGCTAGAATTCCTGTGGGCAGTAGAGGCAACTCAGAAAAGACACAGCTTTCCATCCTCTCTACACAAGTTGTCCATGATGACAGAAGTACAAGGATCAGCCCTAGAGTATGCAAGTTCACCTAACAGGGCAAATAACTTGCAGCTGATTCCTGCTCACTTGTACTGGTTTTACCACAGAGATGAGCAGGTGCAAGCTGAAGCTTTGTCTATGACCCTATATAAAAATAGCTGTCAGAATTCACCCATCAAGGTACCTTCAGAAGCACTGTCCTTCTGAACATAGGTTCTGGTGGATGTCCATCGCAGCAAAACAGGGAATGGAGTACAGCTGTAGTCTTGTCCTCTGTTTTTTTGCCCAAGTGAACTCTGACCTTGGAGTTACTGCGCTTCATTAAGAGTAGCCCTTTAACTGCAATAGCAAATACTGCTGATCAGCTGTGCATTGCAACACCAGAAATGTTGATATGCATGTGAACAGAAACAATTATACTTGTCTACAACAGTGACTCAAGTTTCTACTATTTTCTTGGCTTCCAAATCTGTCTGTTAGCTTCTTACACTCAGTATTATCAGGCAAAAGACAGGGCAAGCAAACTCACGTGCTTCAACAGCAACTCTGCAGTGCACAGAAGCATCATCAACCTATCCAACCACACTCAGCCCTTCTGAGGTGACTGTACTATACCAAGGTCTGACTTTCTGGCTCCACTACACAACTCAATAGGGTGCAGCTGTATGGAGACCTCAAGCCTTTTTTTTTTTTTTTTTGGTCTCCTAACACTAAGGGAATATTACCACGACACAGAACAACTTGGTGATCAACGCAGCGTAGACCTTACCTCCACACAGCACAGGAGGAAGAATACCTCCTGGACTGCACCTGAGGGCTCCAGTCCCACTTTGGACCTGTACATAAACTCTTCCAACCTCTGGGCCCGCTCTCAAATTTGCCAAAAACCATGCTTACATTACACTATAGCCCTGGGGCTTGCCCATGTGTGCTCCAGCTGTCTGTGCTGCCGCAGGCAGGTGTCAGGTGGGCAGCTGTCACAGTCACCCATCAGGGAGCATAGCCCTTACCCAGCCTCATCTGTTTTTCTTTTGTTGTTGTTTGTTTGCCTGCTTGTTTCTTGAGTTTTGTTTTGTTTTTAATAAAAGTCAGAGCATTCGTTTGAATCTGCTCGGCCCAAAATGAATTTCCATGTCTTGATTACCTTTTTGTTTTGTTCCGAATTTAAAAATAATAACACTTCAGGCTGCATTCAGCTGGTTAAGTCACATCTGAGATTAAATATAACTATTATAAAAGGAATAATTACTGAGAGGGCCCAGCGACCCATAGGGAGTTACTCATGGATGACGTGGAAATAAGCAGGCCAGATACAGGTCTATAGCTTGTACCAAACCAGCTTCTTTGTTTAGAAGCTACCCTTCATTAGTACGTGCTTTTATCATATGTGTCACATGGGAAAGACATTAAACTTAATGGAAGCATCTGCTTCTAAACGTAACTATATCTTTTCCTAAAACATATATATAAACACAGAGTAGTTCAAACGTGGCTGGTGATTCAGGGCTTCTGGCATAAAACAAAGGAATTCTGCTAATGAGATAATTAAATGAGGTCACTAACACACTAGTTTGTAAACAGGTGTCCTCAAATTAGCTGTATTGTTTAGCTTTAGAGTGTCTGCTGAAGCCTCAGGTGGATGATGTAATATATGGAAATATCTTCAGGTCATCTGTGTACTGTGTCTGTTCTCTGAATGCTCTTATTGGATAATTTCAAGGCAGTGAAGATGCTCTCCTACTCTGGTTTTAGAGCCCTTTAAGGTGCAGTCTTTGAAAATTGTAATTATGGGATCAAGGCACAGAGATCAAAAGTGCCCTCTTTTAAGATATGTAAATACTTTGTCTTTTCTGAAGGCCTGTGCATCTTTATCTTTGGAGCAAAGGCACACAGCAGAGTATTAAATTATTCTTGCCCTGAATGGCAGCCAGTGCAGATGCAAAGTGGTAGCCTAAGCTCACTATGAAATTTAAAATCCATTTAGGCTGTTCATCAGCTCGGAACAGATTTAGAAAAGCATATGAATATACACGTCCACTGTTGCCTAAAGCTTTGATGGATTCAACGAACACTAGTCCACAGAAATACAGTTGAGATTTCTCAATCACTGAGCTTAGTTCTCTTGTGTTCCCTCAAAAGGCCATGTCTTACTGAAAAGAACTGCTGCTCAAAGTATTATTTCCAGGTACTTGGGGCAGAGGGGTGTGGGGGTGTGGTAGGGTTGTAGCATTTTATTTAAAGCAATCCTGTTTCTATTAAGCTATTGGGAAAGTAATTGCAAAGAGAAAGCATGGACAATTCTATAATGTGAAGATTAAAATATGTTCATTTTTTTCCCCCAAGGCATGCAAACTGTTACTCAAGCACAGTGTGATAATACTCTTATGTGTCAGCTAATCCCCCCCATTCTCTGGTACTCTGCATCAGGCTTTGGATTTTCCATGTTAACTTCATTGTCAGTGCAGTTATTAAGAACTGTTGGGGAGCAGCAGGAAAAGAAAGGAGTTTCCTCTCGTGTTCTCAGAGCACGGGCAGACAAACATATTATACTAAGTTTAAAAGGGAGGCACCTACGACAGGTCTGGTTGTTCTACATGGCTGTGTCATATCTGTTCCTGTCCCACTGTAAGTGAAAACTAAACTGGAGCACCTGGCTGCTTATGCTTTAATGAAACAGCCTTTTCCCCCATTGTTTAGCTTTCATTTCTTATAGGATGGAACACCTAGAACAGTTACCATGGATTGTGTGATGCACAGTAAGTTTCTCCTTTTTAACATGGTATGATTTATTTGTCTGCTCATACCCTCAGTCCCCCAAGTATGTTTTGAAGGCCATAATTAAAGACAGAGGTGAAAATCTGCCTGCACTGTGCAAGTAGTTTTCATTGAGATCAAAGAGAATTACCCATATCCTGTGGAGATAATGAATTATTCCTTTGGAGATTTTTGACAGGTGACCCACTCTTGAATGCTTTATATTCTGATATCATCCTGCTAAGATCCCTCCAGAATCCTTCCGAGAGTTTCTTTTTGGGAAATCTGAGTGGAAGCTGATTTTAGCTAGATTTTTGGTTTCAAGGAATATAGCGAGTTTTAAACTGTGGATTACATGGATTGTACAATATGGAAAAGAGTGCAAATGTAGGAGATACTCTCCTGACAGGTGTAACAGGGCCAACCCCTGTGACAGAGTGAGGCTGAGCAACAGAACTAGAAAGCTGCTGAAGCAGTCAATGGCAAACACCTGTATCCTGCTCAGAGGATCTCAGTTTATGTGACCCGAGGGGAAGGAATAAAGGATTATATAAACCTGGCTCACTGGGATGGAGTCTCAGACCAGTAGGCTGTGCTAGGTGAAGGAGCTACTTGCACTGAACAGAGAAATAACATTGGAGACTGGGGGAACTGTGAGTAGGCTCAGGAAGGAGAAGCTACTGGAACTGAGTAGAAGCCTGGGGAGAGCTTGGAGAAAGGACCCCAGCTGCATATGATTGTGTTTGGGGTTTGATTTACGTTGCTGCTCAAGGTACAAGGCCTGGAAATGGCTGAAGAGGAGGCAGGAGGCTTCTGGAGACATCCAGAGAGATGGGGCTAAGGGGCAAAAGAATCACCCAGGAGTGGAACAGCCTCCCAATTTTATAATATCAAAGGTGTGGCAGGTTAGTGATCATCAGGGAGGTGACCCTGATAAGCCACAGCAGAAAACAGATTTAGTGTGGCTGCCAGGGGCCAAAACTACTGCCTTCTGAGGCATGGTCCTGTTACAACAACCCATTCCAGAAGGACCTATTACTTGAGCCATTGCCAGGAGAACACATCAAAGCTGACACAATGAAAGCTTCACCTGTCTTTTCCACATATGACTGTACAGTGTTTCCTTCAACTCTGCTTCCTTGGTAAGACTGAAAATCCATGATGCTCCGATTGCAGTGTTTTTTGGGATCCAACTTAGGGGACACCATTTTTCTCTGACAATGAGACTGGCTTATTCAAACCATTCTGCCATGGTGTTCTGTTTTCATTGTTATTCCCTGCCTCAGCAATACATTTAATTTCTGGCACAGACTCTTAGTTAATACACAAGGGAAACTGTTTTCTACTGTAGTCAAAATGATCTGTGGCAGTGAGTAAAGGTTTAAAGAATTGCACCATAAATTATTACTCTTTGATCTTGTTGCTCTGCTGTCTGAGCCTCAGAAAACAGCTTCAGTGCCTGCGCCTGTCAGTGTCCATTTGGAAACCACCTGTATTATTTTGACCACCCCAAGTGATGGGCCAAACTATACCAGAAACAGCAATTATTACATACACATTGCACCATTTGGGGATCAGGACCCTGTTTTGCTAGGCACAGTATAGACTATGATTAAAGTGATCGGCTCTGTGGATGGGGGCAGAGCAGTGGATGTGATATACCTTGACTTTAGCAAGGCTTTTGACATGGTCTCCTAAGACATTTTCACTGACAACCTAAGAAAATACAGAGTAGATGAAAGTACTGTAATGTGGATGCATATTGGTTGGATTGTCATGCTAAGTGATTAGTTATTAGTGGTTCCATGTCTAGTTGGGATGAGGTATCAAGCAGGGCTCACCAGGGGCCTGTCTTGGATCAAGTATCCATACCTTTCAGTAATGATTTGGATGATGAGATTAAGTGCATGTTTAGCAAATTTGTGGGTGACACCAAGCTCGGTGGAGTTGCAGACACTTTGGAGGTCAGGCCTAAGGATCCAGAATTACCTGGATAGACTGGAGAAATGGTCTGCAGTCAACCAGATGAAGGTCAACATGGAAAAGTTCTCCATTTGGAACCGAATGCAGAAATACAGACTGGGGAATGACTGGCTAAATTGCAGTAGTGAAGGATTTCAGGGTTACAGTATACCTCTGAGTTTGAGCCAACAGCGTGATCTTGTTGCAATCCCTCTGCCCCCAACCCCCCCTCCCCCCAAAATACACACAGAAAAACCCAAACAACAAACTAGCAGCATCCTCAGTTGTATTAACAGGAGTGTCTGTTGCAAATCAAATGAAGTGATTTCCCACTGTGTTCGGTACTGGAGAGTACTCACTTGGAGTACTGTGTCCAGTTTTGGTCCCTACACTTCAAGAAATATGTGAACAAATTGGAAAGACTACAGCACAGAGCAACAGAAATGATTAGGGGCTTGGGAAGCAAGACACGAGAAAAGGGTGAAAGAGCTAGGCTTATTCACTCCAGAGAAGAAAAGACTTGAGGGGAGATTTGATAAGTTTTCAGATACATGAAGGGAGATTATGAAAGGATGAAGATGGGGTTTTCCTCTGTGGCTGTAGTGTACAGGGCTAAAAATGGTGGTCTCAAGCTACAGGAAGAGAAATTTAGGTTGGAAAGTAGGAGAAACTTTCTGACTATGAGGATGGCCAGGCAAGCTACCTTAGAATTGTGGAATCTCTATTTTGGGAAATTTCCCAAGAGCAGGTTGGGCAGATGTTTAGCTGAGATGGTTTAATTAGGGATGATCCTACCTTGAGCAGGGGGCTGGATGAGATTACTCTATAAGATCTCTTCCAGGCCTACTTTCCTATGCTCCTATGTCTCTCAGGAAAAAAAGACTGTCCCTGTTCTAGAAACTGTTGTGCTGGGCTTGTATGTCACTTGTGCATTGAGGTCTCTGAGCCAATGTATGTGTATATTTGCAGTGTTTAACTAAGAACGTGAGTATTTTTGACATTTGGAAAGGCAAGGGACCAGTAGCACTAGACTGAGTCAAGCAATATTGTGTGTTCTGCAATGTCTTCAAATAGCTGATTGATGTATCCCTCAGGCTAAACATAAACCTTCCTTACTCATGAGTTTCTGTACATTTAAAGAGTACTTAGGACTGAGTTGAAATTGCTAATTGTTACATTTATAAATATATTGACTTTCCTGAAATCTGAAGACAAAACATATGTTGTGCCCAAAAGCTTGCAATTAAAGAACTTTTTTTGCAAAAATCGTGTTGGTCTAATAAAAGATATAATCTCTATTACAAGTCCTGATTGCTATTGGCTACACTACGAATTCTGACCATTAAGAACCCACAGAATTGAGCAACTAAGGTTGAGAAGTAGAACAGTGCAGGATGGTTGTTGTGTTGTTAAAAGGTAACAGGATAGCTCTTTGGTTGTAGGTGGGCTGCATACAAATCAGCTTGGGAAGAAGCAGAGACTGAGCAAAATGTGGGTAGGCAGCTTAGATTAGGGATGTCACATTTACAAACCATGGATAATATCTGGCCCATTCAGCCATATTGTGTGGCGCTGGGTGTTGTAGAAGGGCTGGGAATGTGATGGCAGAGGTGAGCGACGGCTGCACTAACTGCTGCTGGTTGCCCTGTTGCCATGTCTGGTTCCAGCCTGTGTGGAACTCCACGTTCTAGATCCAGTTCTGGTAGAGATAGTGAGGGTGATGCCCCTGGCTTAGATTATCTGGATGCAAGAAAACTCTGCTGTCCTCCCCCTCCGCCCCACCTTTTTTTTCCCCCCTTGCTACCGGAGCAGGGAAGGGGAAAAGTGCTATTTTCCAGGGCAGCTCTATGCCACAAGAGGTGCCTTGGACTAGGGTGATTCCAAGGTCTGGTTAGACCATTTTTAGATTTTTGTGCCAGTGATGCAATACTGTACAAAATAGGTGCATCATAACAAAACCAGAGGAAGGAGTTTTGTGAATAAGGCATATGGCTGGAATTCAGGAGCTTAAAGTTTGATCCTTACACTGTGATAATTTTTTTTTTGTGTGCAACTTAATCTGTCTCTGCCATAATTCCTCAGCTATTTAGTCAGAGGAAAAGGAAGTGTCTTTTTTTTCTATCTGACTTTTCTACTTAGATTGTAAAAGCCTCGGAGTGTGGTGGGTCTCTTACTATTAATGTGCAGCACCTAACACATTTGTGACCCAGTTTTAATCAAGGCCCATAGCTGATTCTATAATACAAACCATTAAAGATGTGCACCTTAGATTACAGTGTCATGCGGCAATACTGAGGAACATGAGGAAACCCTTCACTTGATTCCTGCCTGGCTTTTAATCAATGGAGAATTTTTTCTTGAGCTGGCTTTGTTATGTATTTTTTTGCCTTCAGTGAATAATGTAATTTTGTTTGAATGTGACAAGCCTGTTCTTTGTTGCTAATAATTATAGAGAGTATTAAAGTGCAGCCTAAAGTGGGACAATGGTAACTGAAGACAGTCTTTCTCTCAAATGATTAAGTAGTTAAATATATTCCTCAGTATTAGCTGATTCTCTGTTGCTTACAGTGCGATTTGTGCATCTGGGTTTTTGGGGTATGGAATATCCAGCACTTGATTGCAGGCAGCTTGAAAAAATGTGCTGAGTTGAGTCATTCGCAGATCAGACTGGCCACAGGAGATAGAAGAATTAGACTGAAAGACTACTACAATCATCTTTTTTAATGATGAACCTGATGCTAACTATGTGCTACGCTGGATTAGAAAGAGTAGCTTTGTACCTTGTAGGCTAAATGAATCAGATATAGTATAAGCTTTCATAAACTCAAACTCATTTAATCAGATGCTGTGAAGTGGTGTGCATAGAGCAGTGTGTGAAATCACTGTCTCCATTTTATATTCTGCTTTATGCATATTCTTTCACAGCATTTGAAATGAGTTTGAGCTCCCAAAAGCTTATATCTTGGATTCAGTTAGTTTATAAGGTGGAAATGTAGCCTGCCTTCTGCCTGACTTCAGACTAACATGGCTAACTACCTCTCTGTGAAGGATTATCATCTTCAAAATCACTGTGATTATCTGAACAACAGTATAGAAGAACACGTTCTGATCTCGCTGAATTGCAATAGATTGGAATGTCAATATACACTATTAACCAAGTACTGACCTTTGTTCTGAGCTATTATAGGAAACAGCTATGATTATATGAGGCAATTTAGTACAGTGTGGTTTCCAGCATTTGTTCTAGGAGTTGTGCACTTGATTCTTCCCTTACATTTACCAGCATTCATCAGGAGCGAAAGCACACAAGTCAATTGAATTGCTATATGTGAATCTGGAGTGTGAGGGCAGAATTAGTCCATTGATAAAAAACTATGTAGGTCAAAATGCTTTAAAAACATTACTAGTCTTATTGCACATTGATATTTGAATTAATACTACTACTTAGAGACTTCCTGCACAGACATGAAACCTGTTGTTCACAGGAGCAGCTACAATGTTATTGTTTGCTAAGCATTTATTTTCTTGGGACTTTATTACAGTTTATTACAGGGGTGGGCAGAATGTGGCCCGGGGGCCAGATGCGGCCCGCCAGGCCATTCTATCCAGCCCACGGGGCCCCCTAAAATTAAGAAAATTAATATTTATCTGCCCCTGGCTGCCTGTCATGCGGTTCTCGATGGCTTGCCAAAACTCAGTAAGCAGCCCTCCACCCAAAATAATTGCCCACCCCTGGTTTATTATAACATCCTCAGATTTTCATCCTTCAGGTTGTTGAAAAATTTTAGGGCCAGTCACTTTCAGAGATTAAATTTTAGTTTTGGTTTATCTTGTGTTTTGGGAGAAGTTTGAGAACCATCAGATCTACTGGTTTTGAGAAGGAAGAATGGGGGAGGGGGGAAAGACCTTTTTCTTTGTGAAAAAGAATTTGGCAAGTGTTCATAAATAGGTGTAGTGTTTTAAAGATTGAAATTTGACAGAACCATTGTTTCTGAGTAACAGATGTGCCTTTCCCAAGTCTACTGACAATCTGTTTAGATCTGACTGAGCTCTAAAAGGCACAAAAAAAGAAAATGTACTTGCAGGTTCTCTGGGTTTTTATTGGATTAGAATGGCTTCTTTTTGAAAAGTTTAATATTGCAACATTTTTTTGCTCCCATGGCTGCCAGGTATAGTACACTGATAGTCGGTAGAGTTTTCTCCATATTCTGTTGTAGTTTTGCATAAGAAAAATGAATGGATTTTTCCCTTGAGTATTCAGGTGGAATAGCATTTAGGGAAGTGATTTAAGGAATGAAACAAGATTTCCTTAAGGTGGAAAAAAGCAGCACTAAAAATGAGTAAATTAAGGTGTGGATGGACAATTTACAGAGTTAAAAGCACACGTCTGTTGTTCTGTAGTAACAGACAAATCTGTTCCTATTTTGAGGTAAGTGGAAATTTAAACCAGAGCAACTTAATTCTATCTAATTTAGTCATCTGTCCATATCCTTAGGGTTGTATATGAATATGTATTACAGTACAACCTTTGATTTCTTGGTCACGTGCTGATTTTCAGCAGGGTTTGTATCTCATTCAGAATAAATTTATACTCCCTGCAGTCCTATGACTGTGCACAATTTTGAGTCCTGCTGTGTAGGGCCAGATCAGCAAGTTTTGTCTGTCTCCATTGTAATTCAGCTAAGCTGCTGTGTGAGAGAATTCTCTGAACTCTTCCTGTCCAATCCTGGTTTTCATAGTCGCTTTGAGCATTGCTTTGTTGGCATCAAGTTTACCATTTGTGCTTCTGGACTTGGATTAAGGCCAGCCTTTCCAATGCTAATCTGTGTTTTGAGGCCTTTTATGCTTATTAATATTATTATATGTTGCCCTAGTGCCTTACCACCAGTGCTACTGAAAAGCAGCTTTCTCTGGGGAGTAGAGTGGCAGCCAAACTGTATTAATGCTGTTCCATAGTAGAAGAAAGAGATATCCCCTATCCACAGCAGGTGCTTAACAAAATAATTAGGGCAAATTGATAGGAGCCTAATTCAGAATGGGAGTAGAACAGGTTACAGAATATTTAGATAAGGCAGATGTATACAAGTCAGCAAATTCTGAAGAAATTCACCCTGGAGTACTTAACGTACTAATTGATGCAATCTCTAAACCATTGGCCATTATCATCAAGTGCTTGTAGAAGACAGGGAACAAACATAGAGAAGAACAAACATAGTGCATACTTTTCAGAAAGGAGGACCTAGGAAATTATAGACCAGTCAGACTAACTTTAATTCCTGGACAGATTCTGGACCACATTAAACAATTCATCTCTAACTTTCTAGAGCAGGGGAGCCTGCAGGTTGGATCCAGCATGGAGTACTGGGGGTCTTGGACCAGCGCATTGCAAGAAGCATGCCCCAGCCCAAGCTCCAGCCCCAACCCCAGCCCTGTGCACTGCATGTGGCATGCAGAGCCCATCTGGCACATAATGCACATGGTGTAGAGGCTGGAGCTGGTGTGTACTGTGTGCAGTGTGTGGAGGCAGTCTGGGGTGTGTGCTGCATGTGGCACCCATGCTGGACCAGCCCTGCATGCTGGATCCCAGTCTGGTCCAGATTTGGGTCCACAGACCTGCTACACATGCTGGATCCAGCACACCAGGCCAGCCCAGCCCCATGAGCCAGGGGTGCCCCAAACTGGCCCTTTACTTTCATTGGGGGTTTGTCTGGTTTGGGCCCACAGACCAGCTCTGGGCACCATATACAGCCCGTGCCCTGGACCACTTCTGTAAATTGCACACTGCACGCAAGGCCATTCTGTGGCTTAATCCGGCTTGCAACCCAGTCCTATGCCCTTCATCTGGTCCATGGGGTTGGATGACTTTGACGCCCCTAAGCTATAAGTGATGATGCAGTTGATGATAATGGAAGATAAGATGTTGGGTTTGTCAAGAGCAGGTTGTATTGTACCCATCTGACATCCTTCTTTGCCAGGTTAACTAGCCTAGCGTATAAAGGGGAGGCACTAGAGGTGATGTATATTGATTTTTCCTAAAGTTCTTGACACTTTCTCACTTGTCCTTCTTATAAGCAAGCTGAGAAAATCTGGTCTAGCTGTAATCAATATAAAGTGGCTGCACAACTGGCCGAAAATTTGTTCTCAAACGGTTCACTGTCAGACTGAGGGGGCATTTCAAGTGAGGTCCTACAGGGCTTTGTCTTGGGTCTGTCTGCTTATATTCACTGTTTTCTTTATGGTATTGGCATACATACATTTTAGAGCAGTTTCAAAGAGGGGGAGGGATGTTTCAAAAGAGCAGTAGCTGTTACATTCTTACAAGTGTGAACCGGCTGGGAATGGTACAAATGTAGAAAAAACCGTTCCAACCTTAACCCTGAATGAAGCGGTACTAAAGTTGGAGCAGATCTCCTTCATTTGTATGGTGCCTAGCTTGCCCACACCTAACTGTTGCTGTGCATAACAGCAGCTATGCCATTCACAGCAAGAGTCCTGCTCCTCTCCACCCTTTATTAAGCAGCTCCTAATGTATGTGTATCCAAACCTGTGGCTAAATACAGACTGTCAAAAAGTCTGAGGCTGAATAAATTCAGTCTTTGCAGGTTAGCCTAAGTGAAGCAAGTTGAACAGACATTCACTTTTGATTCTGGAAATGTAGCCGCATGCCTGCAGCAGCCCAGGCCAGAAACGGGGGGCAGAGGAATGGGGGGATGCTAGAACACGCCTTCTTGCTCCACTGGAGTAGACAGCTGTGGGCCAAAGCTAGCCTGCTCACCTGGGGGGGAGGCTGTGGGGGAGGTACAAAACATCCTGGCACACTGGGGGACTGTGAATAAACTTCATTCTGGAGGGGATCTGGGACAGAAGCTCAATAAACTGATTTAACCTAAATCAGTTAAGTCTGATACTACATCCATCCAGATGCATCTTGAAAGCAGTTTATGTGCACTGATCTTCTGTTGTGTTAGAGTTCTGAACTGGTTTCCAATCACTTATACCGGTTTATGTGTAACTTCTGTCCCTAGCCTTAATGACTTGGAGGATGGAATACAAAGTACAGTTATAAGCTTTGTGGGTGACACTACACTGACAGAGGTAGCAAGCACTTTAGAGGACAGAACCAGAATGCAGAATGCCACGGAGGAAGTGGGGAGAGTCCAAAATCAACAAGATGAAGTTGAGCAAAGCCAAGTGCAAAGTGCTACATTTAGAGAGCAGCCCAGGCCTGCAGGAGGAGAGGCAGCCAGCTAGGAGCCCTGTGGCTGGGCTCTGGCCAGCCCCCTAGTGGCTAGGCAGACCCAGCACTAAAGTCCCTGTGTTAATGCATGTTAACGTGCCTATACGTGCACTAATGCATTTTAACTATCTGTGCCTAAATTTAATACTTGCTTCATGCAGGTATCAAATTTAGGCAGGATTAGCCTAAATGTGCCAGTTTTAAGGCTCATTAAGTGTGCATACATGTAGATGCACGCCCTTAATTTGCTTTAAATCAGGCTAATGCACATTAAATGCCCATGTGTAGACATGCCTGGATGTGTTTATTCTGCATTATTCGCTGCTGGTAGTGCTACAGCTGGTGTATTTGTTCAGTTTTGGTCACAACACTGAGAAAGATGTAGACAAACTTGAGAGAGTAATATTAAGTTTGGAAATCCTGACCAATGAGGAAGAGGTGTGTATGAAAAAGAAGTTGGATTTGCTCAGTCTAGAAAAGAGAAAATCATGTTAAGTCTTCCAAAATGTAAAAAGCTGGTTTAAAGAGGAAAGCAATTAATCCTTCCCCATGAAGCAGTGATTCTCCTTGTTAAACTCAAAGCACCTGTTGTTGGACTCGAGGCACTCCTTAGAAAATGCTAGCTCTTAATCTTCACTTGCTTTTTGACTCCAGAAGAGTTTTCTGTGTCAAAGAATTCAAAAAGACCACAGCAAATCAGAATATTTCCAACACCATGGATTCGTTTTGAAATCTCTGGGTTTATTTTGTGAATCACATTTGCACACTTACCAGTGTTAACATTGTCTGGCACCCCTGAAAGAATCCCTCACCACCCTGGTTGAGAATCACTGCTGTGAGCATTGGAAGAAGTACTAGAATATTGGCTTAATGTACAGCAAAAAATATTTGAATAGGCTATTAGGAAATGTTTCTGACCTGTTTTGTAGTAAAACACTGAAACAAGCTCCCTGTGGAGGTTATGGAATCTGCTTCATGGGAGATTTTCCCAAACAAATTTAGGCAATCTAGACATTGAACTATGTGATCTCCTGAAGTCCCTTCTATCTGCCTTCTGTGCCAGAAAATAAGCTTTCCTGGAAATATGTACAGGAAGTGTGGCATCTCTAGAGGCAGTCTGAGGACTGGGCTACCATGGAGTTTCTGGGGTGGCAGAATAAGAACATAGGTGATCAAAGCATTTTACCTCGTTATTGAAAGTAGTTAGTTCTTTATGAAAAGTTTCTGTACATACAGTGTGAGCTGTGTGATAAAGATCTCTCTTGCAAGATACTATGCCTTTCAACCTGGCATTTCTGGGGCTCTATTCTAAAAGTTCCCTGGGACTAAGTGATCACTGTTCATCTTGATACCCTTTATACAAGGTCTAGTACCCTTTATACAAGGGTCTCTTGTTACAACTGCATGGCAACAAGTTGTGGAGCAGTTCTTGGTCCTGGGGCCTCCTTAGGCTGGAGTCAGATGGTGTTCATGGTTTGTGGTATGCCTATGGATGGCTAATCAAATCCTGATGCATCAACTCTACCTTCAAAAGTAGTTGGAAGGGTTGGCTTCCCACAGCACTCATCCAAATCCTTTACTCTCCTGAGCAGCCAGACTGGTGCTAGGTTGATGAGGTCAAGAAAGCAGCAAGCGCAGGAACATAAGACTGGAAGGGTCCTCCTATTTCATTAAGTCTACTTCTCTGCTATTGTAGATAATAGTGTCATATATTCACTGATTTTTGTTTTGTTTTGATTTTGTTTTCTTTGGAAGTAACAAGAGGAAATTTCATAGATTTCATAGACGTTAGGGCTGGAAGGGACCCCGGAAGATCGAGTCCAGCCCCCTGCCCCAGAGGCAGGAAGTCAGCTAGGGTCAAAGGATCTCAGCAAGATAAGCGTCCAAATGTTTCTTAAAAGAGTCCAGAGTAGGTGCTTGTGCCACCTCTGGAAGGAGTCTATTCCTGGCCTTGGGGGCTCAGACAATAAGGAAGTTTTTCCGTATGCCTAGCCTAAAATGGTCTTGGAGGAGTTTGTGACCATTGGACCTTGTCATCCCTTAGCATAACGGAAAGGCAGAAGGGTGTTTATTTCTTGAATCAGTTTCTCTAGTTCTGATGGCAACACGCTCATGAACATTTCCATGGCAAAGTGCACCCTTCCATGCTGTTGGGTTAGCATTTTGTTTTTAAGAAATTGCTAAATATGCTTTTAAATATAGTGTAATTTTAAAGAGAAACTAATGTGCATTTGCATAATTATAGCAGACAGGCATAGAAAAAGAAGTGGTTAGAGAAACAGCCATAATCATTCCTGAAATGTACTTAAAGAGATTGGCTCATTTCACGGCAGAGAGAAACTTTCTTTTAAGTGGTAACATGGCTGTGAAACAGGCAAAAAAAGGGCGTTATACTAACAGCTGGCACTGTCCTGAACGCACCTCAGTGTATGCACATTATCACTTAGCTGTATCAGCAGCTCATTGGCTGCATGGCATAAAATACATGATTGATGGCAACTGATCATTCAAGTTGCAGTTGGTTTGTTACATACTTAAGATTATTCAAACATCTTTGTAGTCTTCTGTTGCTTCTGTCTTAAATGGTCATTTAATTTTAAATTCCTGTGTCCTGCAGTAAATTCATCCTCGTCCCATAAGCACTGTGTGGTGCATGCTCTGTGGCAAGCAGAAATTATTTTTAGGCTTCTCAGCATTACAAGCCTTTTGTCCCCACAGGGAACCTGCCAGAGCACATCTCCCCTCTCACAGGTTATGGCAGCTCCACTACAGCAGCTGTGCCGCAGTGCACCCTAAGAGGCACCAGCTGTTCTAGGGGCCACAGCTGCTAGCAGAAAATGTTGGCATATTTTTATGCACTTTCGGGAAGCTTCTCTGTGGTGGCAGAAGCCTTCTGTTGCTTGCAGAGCTGGCATTGTTCTCCTAGCAGGAGGAAGGGGTTTTGCCTCCAAGAGAGAGCAAACCTGTTATGTAGATCTGGCCTCTAGCAGCCAGATTCCTGATCTCTGGAGCAGCTTTGCTTGAACATGCCATCAGGGCTTTGAAGGCTTTAGATACAGAATGGAATCATGCACGCAGTAACATAATCTTTATTTTGGTAGAAAATCACACTTATTTGATGCTGTTCCAGTTTTTATGTCCCAAGGCGCTTTGTATTGGAAACAGAGAACTGAATGATAAAAGTTGCCATTGGGAAGCCTGTAATTTTGGCAGCAGAAGGAGCCCTGAGTCAGTTTAGGATGGTGGGGCCAGCACATTAGCTGGACATGTCTCCTGAAAAGTTAAATAGTGAAGGCATTATTGTTAAATAATAATTGTTAAATGGTCATCATTAGGTTTCAGAGTAACCCAGGAAAGTGGATGGGGGATTTCACACCAATTAGAGCTCTTGCTTCAGGCTGTCTTCAGGATCAGGCTGACATTTCACTGCCTATTCTCTGTCCATATTTCAAGCTTTGCTTTGCAACCAGGTGGGCTGGAAAACAGTTTTATGTTTAAATGGTGAGATCTGATTCTGCACCTAGGTGTAAAATTGTAAAACACACGGAGCCAGTCCTGAAGATTACCCATTTACAGAGAGTTAACCAGCTTCTGTCTCTCAGAAAACTTTAGGATGGCTGGAAACTTCCAATAAAAATAAACCACAGGATCTAGCTAGTCCTACCAGCAGGGCAAGATTGCCTTGCTCTTGCTATTTTACCCAATTTAAATGTGTGAACGGTTGGAACTTCTGCCATTTTCCCCTTACTGATTATTGTGCAATCTAATCCATCAGTTTTCCTGAAATTTCGCCTAAAGTTTTCTTTGTTAATTTCAGCCCAAAATGATGCTATGTATTTTTCACATGGGCCAGCAGAATTTGTTTCATTGTTTCATTTCAGGCTGTGATCTTCTTGGGTCTCAAAAACTAAACATCACTAGGATTTGTCTGTACTTAGATAGGCAGGGGGGCATAGTCGGTGGCAGTGGGGAGGGTGGTGAGCATTGACCAGGGGTTGGCCACCACCTGCAGCCACCACCAGCAGTGGTGGTGGCAGCTGGTGCAGATCGCGGACTAGCCCACAGATGCTGCCAGCGGTGTTGGCAGTGCCTTTTTTTAGGGGGTGCACCGCCATGCTCGGGGGGGTGCACTTGCACCTGCGTGTACCCCCTACTCACCGACCCTGGTTGGAGCGAACTTGATTAATTGAGTCTGCTTTAGCGTGATAACTACCACACTCCAGCAGACTCCAGTGTCTTATGTATCAGCGTCCTCATCCTGAAAAATGGCGATGGGGGTACTTTAACTAAAGCTCATTTGACAAGCTTTTGTTAAAGTACCCCCACTGCCATTTTCCAGTCTGGGGATGCTGATACATGAGACACTCCAGGTGCTTTAATTACAGCAACTCTTGGAGCCACTCTAAGGTCCTCCCCTCCCACTCCTGAAACATGTGTATAGACACCCTATAAGTCCACAGTATAGGACTTCAAAATATAGAGTCCCCTTCAGGGGCAGTCTTATTAGCAGTTAGGGCTATTTCCAGGTGCTGGTACTAAAAATAGGCCCCCAAATTGTGTTTGTGATACTGAATTCTTGATAGTCCTGCCTGCTGGAAAACCAATACCCTGATATCTTGTTGTTAAAAGTCCCTCTGTGTTTTTCTTAAAAGTAGAAGTGGTAGCTTCTGTGTGCTAATTTCTACCCGAATACATATTCTCTCTCCACATCTAATTTTTCCTTTGATTGGGTATAACAGTTCCTGTTTTGTGCAGTGTTTACAAGCTAGTAGATCCTACCCCAGAAATCATTGCATTTTGATGTTAAGAGCAATGCTCCATGTATACAAATTACTACTTTGTGGCAGTACATGTTCATTATTCATGCTAAGCTCTCTGACAGTCAGCAATAAAGCCTCCCACACTTACAGCTAACCTGAGACCACTGGATCTGGTGCAGTAACTAACTTCAGTGTACTGTGTTAATGCTGAAGGTTGATGGTATGTAAAAACAAACAATTTGAAAGCTAACCTGTGATTTCTCATTGCAGGCTGGCAGTCCAACCTCTGTTTCTGCTCCTCATAGCTTCCCTCGGACATCTGTTACACCATCCAATCAGGACATCTGCAGGTAAAGTGAGTTGTGTGTAGGGCAACAATGAGGCTCCAACAAGGACCAATTAACTAGAAAGCATGTACCCTGGGAAGTGAGCAACATGGGGTTCTGATCCTAATGTCCTGTTTGTTTGACTTGATTGCTGTCTAACACTGCTCTGTTGGATCCCACTTACTGTTTTGCTCACTGTATTTACCATCCCTACTGTAGCCATAATTCTCATTTCTTCGCTTTAATTATCCATGTTCTCTTTTGTAATTGTTTTTACTTTCTGTGCTTTTATTCCACTGTTCTGCATGCAGTTCCAGTGCAGTGTTTTCTGAATGTTGTCATCACAGTCCAGTGCAGTCTGCTGTTGTCTTGAAAAATCCTAACTGCCAGAATTCTCTGACACAAGGGGTCACTGTGACAGTAATCTGTCAAGACACGTTACAGGCATCAAAGAGAAATTCCCATGGGCAGGATTGGGTGCAACCAGTCCAGGCTGCCAACAATGCAAGCTCCACCCACTCTCTGAAATTCTCCAAGTCCCTCAATGACGTTGACCAGAGGGCACAAAGCACCGTTGCGGGCTTTAACTACATGGAGCGAACATGCTCAGAAGGCAAATTGACACCAGCTCAGGAGCAGTGTTCAAGGATTAACAGATTTCACTTGAAAGAGAAGAAATTACTCAATCTTGGGCCTCTTTCTTTTAACAGTTCCAAACACTCCTATATCCCTTCTTTTTCCAATGGCTCGAGTGCATCAGGAGGAGCAGAGAACGAAAGCATGGTACACATTCCTCTCCTGGAGGACAGGGTGGACCATGAGATATCAAGAAGCAAAAAGCTGCTGCGTTATCTTTTCTCCTTTTCCCACACTGCAAGTGCCAGCAGCCTGCATAAGTTCCATGAACTGGAGAGCTATCCAAGCCATGTTCACGCAGAGAAATCTTCCAGCATGCTGGTGGAAAGCACAGGCTTTGGCTCCGATGACATGGGAGATGATGATGTGTTTGAGGACAGTGCTTCTGTGAAGCTGAAGATGAAAGAGCTGCGGGCACCGCTCTGCTCAGCTGAGAAGGACAGTGACCTAGACTGCCCTTCCCCTCTATCAGAAAAATTCCCCCCTCTCTCCCCTGTGTCAGCATCAGGGGATACCTGCAGGTTGGTTTACAGAGAACCGCCTTCCTCTGAAACCTCGCACGTTTGCGGGGGCCTGGTCTGCTTTCTCTGACTTCTGTCACCTTCCTTTAATATGTGCAGTTTGAGGCCCACAGCTTTCCCCATACATTATAATATCTGTCTGCAAAGCAGAGGCTTCCTTTTTGAGTCAATGAATTCTTTGCACCCCAAAGTGATTTCGTTTCTCAGCTCTGTGTTCCAACACGGTTTTATTGGTGCCAAAGCCAAGAATATCTGAGAGAATAAGCTACACATATTAAAGGGAAAATTGAACAATTTTTTAGCTTAAAGAGCAATAATGTGCTTTGCTGACTGTTGTTGCAAGGATGGCCATTTAAGCGTTGCTTCCTCAGCTTGGGGGGGTCAATTTAGTTATGATTCTTTAAGATATTTCCATTCATTTTCACAGATATATTTATACCTGGTGGCTTTAAGTAAAAAGTGTGATAAAACATCCCAGTGGTAGTAATAGGCCAGATTGTGGCCTTGACACACATCCATGGCTTAGGGACCAACTACAGCTGTATGATCTAAACGAACGGTGAAGCTGAAGAAGCTTAATTACATCTGAGGCACCCAGAGGCAGCCCTCCAGCCCTGAACCTTTCTTAGTGGGGAGAGTCCATGACTCTGCCAGGATTGGTGAGTTGGCAAGTGGGGAGCACTAAGTGTAACGTCTGTTATCACAGCCCTCATCCTCTTATAGGGTGTGGTGGCAGAGTGGTTTAAGGTGTCTCTGTACAGCTCTGGAGGTTTAAATTCCAGCTTTACTGTAGACTTGTTTTAATTGCAAGTTCCAATTAGCCTCGCATCTCTCCACACACGACCTGTTTTGGGAAGTGTCATCCATACCGCTTAAATGCCACTTTCAGTAAAGTACTGTTGTTCTAGTAGATGAGATGCCATGTTGTAATTTCTTACCCTCCTCTTTCTCTTTTTTGTTATCAGTTTTTTTTCAGACCTTGTGCGTCTGCTATAGAGCTGTGGTTAGCAGTGCCTGTGCACCATTATTTATGTGGTATTTTATGTTTTTAGCTGATGGATATATTCTTTTATGAAATATTTGTCTTTTGGGATCCTCAATGGGTGACCATTTGTCATCACGCATTATTCCTGCCTCTTCTATGGCACCTCAGCTTCTCCATCTTCTCTGTCTCCTTCTAATGAGCTGCATTGCTTCTGATACAGGATATGTCACTGTGAAGGAGATGACGAGAGTCCCTTGATAACCCCCTGTCACTGCACAGGAAGTCTTCATTTTGTGCACCAAGCCTGCCTGCAGCAATGGATCAAGAGTTCTGACACCCGATGCTGTGAACTCTGCAAGTACGAGTTCATCATGGAGACCAAATTAAAGCCTTTAAGAAAGGTAGGTGTAAGGATCATTTCCAAAGAAACTGCTTCATTCAAGCATGGCTGTGTTTCAAAAAATGACTGTTTAACATGGCACAATGGGACTCTGTTTACTATCACTCAGTGATTTCCTATCCAGTGGGGTCAGTTTTATAAATGACTGATCTGAGTTAAGCTGGAGTCTTTCTGGCTTCATGCATTACCTATAGTGAAGGTTTTCTGTCAGGACTTAAGTTAGAAGCCTGCTGAAGCTGTATGAGCCAGAAGAGAATCTAGGTCCTTCTCTGAGCTGTGTTGGTTTTGCCAGGCTTCTGGAGTAGCAATAAATGTTTATTGTAGACAGCCAAGCTGGCAGCTGTTACTGTGAATACACACTGTACAAATGTCTAGTTTTGTCAGAACCTATCATTTCCCCAAAGTTGTCCTTCAGAGCTGCAAGACCTGTTGATGCCCAAGGTTTTTGGTGCACAGTTATCTGCATGGCTTGTGAATTTTCTGAAAGATGTTGGAATCTCCAGCTGCAAATTTATGTACAGAATGTATCTATTCATGTAGTCTGCCAGTTGTTTGTAAAAACAATGCAGCAAATGATTGTTAAATTCAGAATCTCATTTACAGTGTAATTTAAATTCACCCAGAAAATATTTACATTGTTATCATTTATTGGAAATGCATGGTAGCACTTCAACATCTTTGTTTTAAAGGATTGTAGCAGTCTTGCAGTAAGGATACTTAATTGTAAATCACAGTACATGTTCAGCTTCTTTTTTAGTAGGTTTTTTCCTTTTCCCAGATATTTCTAGCTTTCGAAGACAGACAGTGCTCAACATCAGGATTTCTGGATGTGTAACACTAATATTCTTAGAATTGGCAAATGTTGCTATGTTTGCCAGTGATAAATAAACTAATAAAAGTAATCTCAATCTGGGACTAAAATAAGTGATGGAGATTAAATTCAAACAGGATCATCCTATAACACCAACTATAGTGCTGAGTCCATGCACGTGTAGACACCTGCCAAAAATTGCTCAATGCACATTAAATGTAGCCGTGCTTAAATGCATGTGTAGATGTCCCCCTTGTGTAAAAATTCAGCTTTTTGAAAATCTGGACCTTTTCAAGAATACCAAGTCAGAAGGCGAAATACTAAGTCACTTAAAATCAATAGTAATAGTCCTTTTCTGAAAATGTGATTTACCAGATCCTTAAAATAGAAACAGAGTAACAAACAGGAAAAAAATTGAACAAAATAGAGTTGCCTCTCAAAAGTGTTCCTGAGATTCAAACTATATCAGATGAAAAATGTCAGCATCCTGTCTTCAATTCTTCCTATGTGATGTCTCATCAATCAGAAGAAACCAGCCTTGTAGCCAATGAGATTATGAGCAATGTGGGCCAAATAGTACCCCAGATGCATCTTGGAGGTTAGGAGCCAAATGGTCATCCTAAATTGAATGCTGGGTCATAGGGGAGTTAAAACAGGTGCAAACTAGCTCTGTAAAGATTTTGCGCAATAAAAGAAAGGCTGGAAACAAGAAAATTAGCTCTGGATTTAAATTTGGGCAAACATGGATAGGTTGAAGTTTCAGGGAAAATTTCAGCTAAAATGAGGGAATAATTTGCATCTAAATTTTCCACAGAAAATTTTGAATTTCAGTAACATTAAAAAAAAAAAAATCTATGTCCTCACCCCCAATTTTTTTTAAATGCTGCTTCATAGAAGCTGTAATTCAGGTGCCTCCAGCTCCCATGCTCTTGTATTGCCAGATTGAACCTCTGTCTCCTAATATGTACCATGTTGTGTTAGAGGAGGGAAGTGGTGCACCATGTGGAGTCCCAGACTCCATACTGAAGTCAGTCATAGGAGATGTAGTCCAAATAGGGAGCTCAGCATAGACAGGATGGTGAGGAGCATAAGGCATCTGAACTTCAATTGCCGTGAGGCTCTGTGATGGCATTGCTAAACCAAAATATTTCAAGTTGCAGGTGTCAGAGTTTCTTAATAGCAAAGACCATCAGAATTGTATGTGAAAAGCAAATGCTTCTTGTGGAGAAAATAATTTAGATAATCATTCAATTTTCTGTTTTAAAATTGTTAAGTAGAAAACTTTTGGCTGCTACAGTGTTTAACCCCCCCCCCCCCCAAGAGAATGTAAAATTCTGATGTCTCAAGGATCTCAAACCTGATTTTTCAGAGGTACTGAGTACCTCAAAATTCCTACCTCAGGTTGAGCTCTGGGCACCCCAAATCCCTGAAAATCAGTCTTGGGCTGATCTGAAGAGTCCCTTGTTAGTGGTACACACAAAAAACCAACCCCTCCTCTTGGTTATGTGATGCAGCCAATATTCTCACATTCATAGAAGCTGGGCTATTGCTGCCAGTTCTGGGACTCCCCAGTCATGCAGGTGGTTCTTACTCAGTTCCTATAGCATTTTTGTTCCTGTTCTTAAAGGCTTTGGTATACTAAATGCATCCATTTGGTGTCAAATGCAGCTCTACAGATTTACACAGCTGTACCTGAGAACAACTTATGTCTACAATGCATAGAGCAAAGGTGTGTGCAGGGTTTATCTTGACGTGTACAGATGGAGAAGTAACTGAAAGTCCCAGCCCATTCCCAAATGCGTTATAACAAAATTATACCTCCTGGGCTAAAAGTGGGGAAGTAGCCTCTGATGAATTCTAAGGATCTCTAGGCAAAAGCCAAAGCCATTTCTGAGTAATTATTAGCACTCAAAGTATTAGTAAGAACTCTCTACTTTTTCTTCAATTTTCCTTCTTAGCAGTGGCCAGAATCTGTGGTTTGTAATGGGGTTAGAAGAGTCATTATAATAGGCATAGATCTAGGGACTTTGCTTGCTGCTTCCTCTCGCTGATGAAAGCGAACATCCCATTGTCTCCATTGACTACTTCTTGGGGAAAGGTAGTTCTACATTAGTGCCTGGAAACATTGGCTATAAAACAGGTGACAGCTTTCATTGTTTAATAATTAGCATGAAATGCATCTAAGAGTTCAAACAGGGAGCTTCCCAAGCTGACAGCATGGATCTCTGCTGGCAGGTTCTGCGTTTGGGGGTTGCAACACTCTTATCTCTCTCTGGGCTCGGTACAGAGAGAGTTGTCACATGCTGACCACTGAGTCACACATGCCCTTCTAGAGTAGTGTCTGTTATACTAGTACACAAGACCATTCTGAATATTGACCTAGAGCAGGCTTGTCCAACATATGGCCCACGGGCCACCATGTGGCCCGCCAAGCCATTTTCTGTGGCCCACAGTGCTGCGACAGGAAACGGAAGTAAACACTGTTGACTTTCATTTCTACCCCTTGTCCCTCCCCCAGCCCCTCAGCAGCTTCCTAATGGCTGCTGAAGGGCTGGGGAAGGGACAAGGTTCCCAAACGCACCGTGTCAGCTTGACGTTGCCGACACGGTGCGGCTCCTCCCC
>NW_005841831.1:2125357-2126297 GCF_000455745.1 Alligator sinensis
TTCCGCTGGCCCCCCCCCAGCCCCCGCCCCTCCCTTCCTTATTTGCATGCTGGCCCCGCCCTGCACCGGACCCGCCGGCCATGCGGGCCGGAGCAGGTCGCGGTGCAGTGGGCGGGCGGGTGCAGGGGGTGCGGATGCCAGCGCAGAGGGATGCTGCGGCCAGGCCCACGGGAGATGCTGCTGCTGCTGCTGCTGCTGCTGTGCCTGTGGCTGTTGGGGCAGGAAGCTGGCACCACTCCCACCTCCCCCCCTGCGCCCGCAGACATCACGCTGGGGGTGGTGAGTCACGGGCCCTGGGGAGGGAAGGAGCCCTGCCGGTTGGGCTCAGGCTGCCCCATGGGAGAGGGAGCAGGGGGGGGGTCCCGCATGGCCCCTGTAGGGTCCCCGCATGTCCCCCTGGCTGCTGAGCCCAGGCACGCAGGTGTGGAAGCATCCTTGAGGCCGCCCAGGTGCCAGGGGGGACACAGCGGGGTCAGGTGGCGCCCCTTGACCCCTGCTCCCCCAGGCCGTGGCTGGACTGGACAGGCCGCGTGAGCGCCCGCTCCTGCCAGCCCACTGGGTGATAAAAAGTTCATGATCTGGCCCCACATTCAAAAAGGTTGGATACCCCTGACCTAGAGCTTGGCTGGAGCAGCTGCTACCCTTCCCTCCCCACTCCCTCCTTAACCTCTAATTTGACTGGGAACAAACAGTCTTAACTTGAGTCACAAAGCTAGTCATCTATAGCTGAAGCCTTGGGCAGATCCATAATGGAGGCAAGACGGCTGCAGCCACACCCCACATCAGCTGCATGACGCATGTGCAGTGAGTTCTGAGAGCTCACTGGCATGTCGGCGTAGCTCCTGCCGGAGCTGCTTTTGTATGGTTTTAGAGCGCAGGGGTGAACACTGCCACCATTCACCTGTCTCCTGCCCTGTCTGCTGGATTGAACAGCCGGGGA
>NW_005841831.1:2126328-2155516 GCF_000455745.1 Alligator sinensis
AAGCAGCAGCAGCACTCATTTCTGGTCTCCAGAGCTGCATAAAAAAGGAGCTGTGGCCAGACCCTGTGCTGGTCAGCTGGTGAGCTCAGAGGTCTTGCAGCATGTGCAGAGCTTTGGCAAGCGCTGTGCTGACATGCCAGTGAGCTCAGAGAACTCACTGTGCATACATTGATGCTCCCCCCACAACCCCACGCTGGATCCACTCCTGGCTCAAGCCCCTATGTACAGACTGACCCAACGAGTAGCAGTGCACCCTGACCCAGCACAGCTCTAACAATCCACTGCTGCTCCCAATCAGCTCTGGGAGCATCAGTGGAGTCAGTGGAAGAAAGAAAAGATCAAGTCCCAGTCTCAGCTGCTTGAATTGGTACATGCTAGGTAAGGGCAACTACATCATATCACTCTTTTAAAGAAACGCTTCTGTGAGTCTAGGGAAACAATCTGCTGCCTATGAAGTGTGTTTACCAGTGTTCTTGTGATCATCTGCTGTTGCTAGAACAAACATCTCTAATCTCACTCTGCCTTCTGGATTTCTTACTAGTGGGAGAAGTTGCAGATGACAGCCAGTGAGAGGAGGAAGATCATGTGCTCTGTAACGTTCCATATCATTGCCATCACCTGCGTCGTGTGGTCTCTATATGTCCTCATAGACCGGACTGCTGAAGAGATTAAACAGGGACAGACTACTGGTATGTTACTTTGTTTTCTTTATCCTGTTGGTGACTGAATGCAAAGGGGAATACAACTTTTTTATTCAGTAAGAGCTTCTGGTTTCAGCAACTGAAATATAGCCACACTTCCATCAGTTACACTGTAAAACAAGTGCGACTTTTATATGTGGACACTTTTAAAATCAACCAAAATCTGTCTTGCATTGATTTACCTTGCATCTATGAAATAAAAGGGTGCGGACACTAATCTCATATAACAAGTTTTCTCATATAACAATACCAGTATTCAGAGTTTTCACATGCAAATTTGCATTTGTTTAAATAAATCAGTTTTTAAACTGGTGCATTTCCTAAGTTTAGATACAGCCTTAGGTGTTTGCTATGTTTTACTCTTTAATCTTGCTGACCAACACAGCTAAAAGACCAAGATCTAGATTCAGTTTCTCCTTTCAATTCAGGAGGAGTATTGTTTATTAAAACCACTCCATTGCAGAGTAAGTATACACTGGTGTTCCAAGGGACAGTTTGCCTTGATTAAATGTCACATAATATGTGAACCAGCATACTTCATATTGGACAAAAAATGAAAGTATAGCAAGTTAAAAGTGGGTGGGGAGACAGGATACTGGGCTAGATGGCCCATTGGTCTGACCCAGTATGACACTTCTTTTATGGGGACTTTTCACTGAACAGCTGATCTGATGACTGTGCTAGTTTTACCCTATGATAAGTGAAATTTAAGCTGGGAAGTATATCCATCACTAAAACAGGCTAAATCACTGAGGTTTTAAGTTTAACTTGCCATGGGAGTGAGAGGACTAACAAACAATTACCTGGCAGGGACTGCTCTGGAGCAAGCTCCCACCCCCTTTTAACTTGCTGTGAATTGTTGTTTTGTAGGTAGGATTTGTAGATACTTTGTAGCTAGGATTTGATTCTAGTTTGAATCTTAGATTGCAGGATTGGCAGTTTAGAAGCAAGTGTTGTTACTTAGAATGAAATTGCCATGCAAATAGTTGAGTATTAATAAACCTACAAGCTCATAAAGTTATGTTAGAATCTCTTTCTCGAGGGTAGAGCCAGCCTTCAAACTGTACACTTTTGATGACTGTCATTTTTCATTTTCAGTTTAGCTTGAATGTTCTTGATTATTTTTTTTTCTTTCTTCAGTCAAGAAGTTGCTTTGATTGAAAGTTTCTGGTCTTTCTCCCATCTGACAGCATCCTTTATATAAGTAGTGAAAATTGCTGGCCTCTTAATTTTGAGGGTTCAATATGATTATGAAAAACATATGCTTTCAAACACGTATAGCCTTCAGGTTGTTTTAGATGATAAATGTTTTAGAGGAGCATAAATTGAGTAATATGAATAGTTAGTACTCGATGCACAGTACTCTGCTTTGGCATCCACATGGGATGAGTGAGTACTCTGGTGAGAACTGTAGTGAGTTGCGAGAATGGATGCAGCTGTCACTGCCTTGCACTGGATGGATCAGAACTGTTCAGCTGGGTGTTATAGTTAGGGGGTCTACCTAACTCAAGGAGGTGGCTGGCCCGTTTCATGGGGAGATAGCATGGCCAGCCGCCACATTCACGGGCTGATTATGGTGGCCCCCTCCCCATCCTCCAGCATGCCTCTGGGCAAGAGACTTGCTGTCTTTGCCCCTCGCCACTGATTGGCTGCGAGGGCTCTCCATCATGCAGCCCTGCACTTCGCTGCCAGAAGAGGGGTGGGGCCACATCCCAGGCAACCCTCAGCCAATCAGTGGAGAGGGGCAGGGGCAGCAGCCACCTGGGACTGCCCTTCATGCAGGCAAACCTGCCCCCCACCCCTCTTTTCTCCCTGGTGGGTTGAGGAGCTGGGCCATAGAGCTGTGTGGACTGCTGGCTCACTCTGAGTAGCCTGCATTTTATTTTCAGTAAGACTTTTTTCATGGATTTCACGAGCAATGCTGGATTTCGTGATTTCTGCGAAATCTATGAAAATGTGATTTTGGTAGGTCCCTAGTCCTAGTTGTATGCTGCTGATCAATAATGGGGATTTAACTGTAACCAAGGGGCATGGATTCTTACCTTTGGAACAAGAGGGTCAGGGTCTGGGGTCTGTCACCAGCGCTGTCATGTAGTTCCAAGTGGCCAAGTATGGGCCAATGGAGAATCTTTAGAAAGCTGGGATTTTGATATGTTGTTATACATGGTTTAGGAAAGCGAACAGGCATGGATCAAAATGAAGGCAGTAGTCTTTCCTGCAGTGTCCTTGACTAGTCAATAGTAGAGAGGTTTGATATGCATAGTACTTGAATGAGGAGAAGATATTTAATATTAATGCTCCCCTTAAATCAAGGAAACTAAGGGATACTAAGATCTAGTGGCTAGAAAGCCAGGATGACAAATTCAAACTACCATTATTGTGGCATATTTTTTATAGTTGGCATCCATACAGATTGTGATCACAGATTGGAACCTAGGGCTGGAAGAGACTTCCTAGATCCCCAAGTGCAGTCCCTTGCTATTGCAGCAATCGCATCAACTATCCTCTTTTATAAATGGATTAATGCTTTCATTTGCCCATTTTTTTTCCTCTTTCATAAATGCTCCATTTAAAAATAGTAGGGTATAAAAAAGTTTGCTGGCTGTTATATTTGCCCTGTGTGGGATATTAAAACGTAAACTGTTTGTATTGATGGAACCCTGTAAACCCTCACTTAAAGATTTGCTTTATAGATAGTGTGGCCTGACTGATGTTAATTTGGTCCTTTTTTTCCCCACTTTCTTCCAGGGATTTTGGAGTGGCCATTTTGGACTAAGCTGGTGGTTGTAGCTATTGGTTTCACTGGAGGACTTCTGTTTATGTACGTACAGTGCAAAGTGTACGTACAACTGTGGAAGAGACTCAAAGCTTATAATCGAGTAATATATGTACAAAACTGTCCAGAAACTAGCAAAAAAAATATTTTTGAAAAACCTGCACTAATGGAGCCAAACTTTGAAAATAAAGAAATGCTTGGTGTTCACCATTCAGATACGAACTCTTCACATTACACGGAGCCAGAAGACTGCGGTGCAGAAATCCTTCATGTCTGATTGTTGGGGGGTTTTATCCTCTATGTTGTCAAAGATCTAAAACATCATTGTTTACTTCAAACTGCTCTACCTTTTCAATTTAACTAAATGCCTATGACTGGCAGATGAACATTTTTTTTCTTTTTTCTTTTTTTTTACATTTTTAAATGCTCTGATATACCTGTCAATATGTTATCATCTGCATACCTCTCAGTGTTTTGTCTCTCAGACTGACCTGAACAAAGAGACACAGGAAATATGAGTGTGAAGCAAGGCTTCAGTGCATGGCAAACCCTAGTGTAAACCATCATTGGCTTTATGGTGTGCGCTGCTTTCGAAAGACAGCTTTAATACGTCTCAGAATGCGTGTGGGATAACATTGCATCCGACTCTGAGGAGCAGCTGAGAGAGAACCATGAGAGCGCTAGAGTCTAATTTACTGCTAACACTGCCACTAACATTTGACTTAGGCAGCAGTTGTAAAATTATGCTTTACATATTGTGATAAAAGACTCACAAAGCATATAGCACTTTTTAAAATCTTTATTTTGTAATATAAGTGTCCAATGGGAATGAAACTTGAAAGAATGTCTCATTTCAGAATATCCCTTTTTAATATTCACTCTTGATCCACATCCATCCTATTAGATTCTAAACCTTTTGCCTTATTAAAAAAAAAACAAAAAACAACAAAACAACTAATATGGTTTTCAGCACATGCCCATGGTATCATAGTAAATGTAACACTAAAAAATCTGCCTCTTGGGTTTCTTTCCCCCTTTCAGGAGCAAATTTGTGGAAGAATATTGCACTTGTGACTTGTATATGGAGAATAGTGGATGTAGAAATGTTTGTTTCTAATGTGTAATGGTCGCAGTGTTCTCTTTTGGAGGGGTTGTTTTGCTTTTTAAAAAGATCAGCTACACAGTTAACAGACCTGAACACATTCCTGATGTAACTTTCATCCCAAGCTACTGGCGGAAGAGTGATGCTGTACCGGAAAAATGTGAGCTCTTAAAAAAATGAAACAAAACAAAACAAAAACTCATCACTGTTAATACAGCTGGACATAGTTTGCCTCTGTTAATGCTGTGTCATGTGTGACTCGTGTGAGAATTTGACATTATGAAGGTGCATTATTTGACACTGTAGATAACTTATAAGGAGTAAATATTGCATAAGAATTTCAGTCTCTTCAAAGGTAAGATTGTTAAGCTCAGATTGTGATATATTCCTTGGACAGAGTGGGTTTAGTTTGGTTTGGTTTAACTTTGCAAATGGCTCATTGAACTAGCTGCTGAACAGAAAGAGGCACAGTTCTGTAGTCCGTGTGGGTGTATCTACATTGCACCACTATCGTTCTCACTTGGAAGCATCATGCCCTGACTACACACTCCCACTCACCCTCCAGATCTGGAAAGGTGGCATTTAGCCTATTCCAGGGCATGCTTCTATGGTAGGTGTCAAGGCCATGGACTTGGCTATGGTTGAGAACAGCCACAGAGGGACACCCTGGAGTAGCCTTACTGTCTCATTTCCAGCCTTGGAGCATGTAAGTGGGAGTGGAATGGGCACATCTGGGGTCATCTCAGCTAGGACATATTGCAACCATGGTGTAAACAGTCTCTTGGAGAACTGGATAGAGGCATCTAGAAGTTTGGAAATATGTTGTGTTTTGTTAGGAAATCATTGCCTCAAGTACAGTCAAGTTAAAGTGAAGGCTACTCAGGGCTAATTTATGCAGAGTAGTGTGTCAGTGCCACACATAAGGGGAAAATAAGTCATTATGAAATAGCTCCCATGTTCGAATGGTGACTTGCTTTACAGGGGCTCAGTCAATCTCCCTGTAAAGTCAATGAGAATTTTTCCCTTTTGACTATTGTGGAAATTGCTCTGGACCTCTCATTTCGCTAGAAAATCTTTTGAAATATTGGCCTGGATCTCAGACTCCTTATTCAGGGGTTTCTCAGTCCATTCTCAAATAAAACTCATATTGAACATAAATTGGGCCTAATGAACATGTCTCCTCTTATGGATCCTAGAATGGAAGAACAGTAAGAAATCAAGGAGTTTTTCTTGAAATGTGGAATTGAGTTATTTATATCTCAATCTTTTGAATTAAAAATCTGCTTCTTATGAGACAGAAGAGGGAACATAGAGGACATGGACCTGTGGTCTTAAAAGTGTGTGTGTGTGTGTGTGCGCGCGTGCTTGCGCGTGCGCATACATGTGCATGTGTGTCAACTTCAAGCTTACTGGCTTCAGTCTTCATTGATAACATGGTCTCCTGTTCTTGAGATGCTTGAAAATATCACAAGCTTTTGGACAGTCTCTCAAGATGCACTTGTGTGTGCTATGGTGGGTGCCATTATGTCCCAGGATTACATGATGTAAGCAGGTGAAACCTCACTTCCACCATCTTGGCTGCAGTCATCGTGTCTCCATGCCTGCAGAGTCCATTACCTGTGTCTGCCACACTCTAAAGTGCAATTATACAGGGCCTCTTTCTGAACTGTCTTACGTGGGGTGCTATTGATTTCATGTCTTTGTATCTGAACCCAGATAATGCAGTGTTTTATTTTTATTTTGTGGAAGGTTATATAAGTATACTCAGGTAGGTTGAATACCAGGTCCTCAATGCCTTCATCCTGTTCTTAATACATTTCCATGCATACAAGCCTTCAAGGATTAAAAATTAACACACACAGCTTCCTTTAGGTTGTTGCCACATGTCATCCTATCTAATCCACAACCCTTTGAGAAACATCACTAAATTGACTGTATTCATCAAAATCCAAGATGATTCTGAGTTTAAGACAACTTTCCAATAATCACATTCTATACACGGAAAAAAATAATTTGTTATCATTTTCCATGTATAAAATTGAATTATTGGAGGGTTGTCTTAAATTCATCCCCCGGACCACTGCAGTGGCATGGGGACAGGAAGTGAGGAAGGCAGGCAATGGGAGACTCAAGCAGCTTGACCACTATTGCCTTACCGCCCCCCTCTCTCCCTCCAACACTTTGTCCCTTGCTGCTCCCATCATCTTTGCCCTCCTATCTGCAAACCTGCTCCCCATTGAGAAGATTTGGGATGCTATAAGGTTCTTTTCCCTAATTCATCTTTTCTGAGTGAAATTAGGGCATGGTATTTCAACCCTTACCAAGGCAAATAATAATTGTGTGTAGCCCTTTTGAAAGCAACAGAACTGTGAGAGTAAGAGCTGCAGAACTGATCATTTGTTTATTATTCTTGCTGACTTTTGTTCATCCTATCGACGTATCTCATGTTGATTCTTGCCCAATGGACTGTAAAACTACGTTTTGCTTCTTTACCACAGTGCCATCAGGTGGTATAATAAAGGCCATCAACAAGGGCTGCAAAGCATTTACCCTCATTCTGCAAGTTTTAGCATTCTCTCTGAACTTTGAGTGACAATGACCATTCTTTATCAAATCAGGCACTCTAAGCCTGTTGTCTTGGATGCTTTTCCAATAATCAGGTAAAACTAGAGTGGATTTTTGGCTCGTTTTACACCCACGATTCCTGACCACAGTCGATGGGCCTCCTGGTGTATAAGTGAGAGTAGAATTTGAGTCAAAGAGAACAGTAGCTTAATTTATCTACTACAGCATTATCTATAGACTGTCAGATCCAGCATTGGTTGTTTTCTGCAGAGTAGGGACATCATGAAATATAGTCTAATGGAAAATTTGCATTTCACTGTCTTACATAGTCTTGTCCAACATGTCTAGTTATGCTGAGGAAATCTCCTTCCTGTATATCTGCATGGTCATAAGCACACATTTAGAGCTACACATGCATGTTAGAGAAGGTTGATTCACTTTGAGATCATCATATGTTAAACCCCTACGAAATCTCAGGATTCTCTTAAACTAACTTTTTATGTGGGTGGGCAGGAGATTAACTAACAAACAAACAAACAAACAAACAAAACAAATGCATGCCATTGTTGCCCTGTATTCAAAAGAAATGGATGAGACCTGAAGACCAAGTTTTATAGAGATCATTGGTGTTCAGAGCCAGGATATCATGCAGCACATTGTAGAAGTATGGAAAATTCACAAAGGTGTAGATTGAACTGGCAGGGGTAAATGGTAGTGGATTGCTGTAAAGGAATTGTGTATCTTTCTTGACTTCTGACCTTCTATCAATTCAGCTTCACTGACCTAAGCATTAGCTCCTACTGTTGGGAAGAGAATTTGGGTGTACGGGGCCTTCCAACAGCACTGGGAGGACTTGGGAAGTACTGTCATGGCTGCACGTGGGATTTGATTCTTACGCCCCTGGATGACTGAATTAGGTGGGTGACAAACAGGCCAAATGCTTCTCACACAAAGGAGTGCTGGGATCTTGATGCCTGGAGTGGCTCTCTGTAGACAGTGAGATCTGCTATGGCGGTAAGTTTGTTTGTTTTGTTTTGTGTTTTTATTGTCCCTCCATGCACACCGCTTCAATGGCATTTGAGTCTCTGGTTCTGGTTTAGATCCCTCTAGTTTTCTGACACTGTGAGGGGCAAATACAAAAGCAACATTCTTGCGGGCTGGATTTTCACAGCATTATCCTAGATATGCAAATAAAATTTTTAAACAGGACCACTTATTTTGTGATTCTCCTGGGGTTTTTTAGTTTGCAATATTGCAGCATCTATGTATCCCAATGAAATACTGAAAATTAGCAAGCACTTGTCTTTGTATAGATGATAACTGTTAAAAATTACAGCTGATCTTGTATTTAGATAAAACATTTGTAGATAGGTGATTGTATACTGTTAATCAACTTTACACTGGCATGTGTTGTATAGTTTCTACAAGACACTTCACAATTCCGCAGAATTTTTTTAGTTATTTAGTAAATTTCTAGTAACTTAAATGTATAGTTTTGTATCCTTTTCTGTATGTTTGTTTTCTCAGTATTACCATTTGCAGAAGTACTATTAGTTTCTTAACTGTAATTGGTTATTTGTGCTGTGATACACAGGGTTGACTGCAGCAATAAAGCATTTCTATAAAAAAAAAATAAACCAAAGTAACTGGCAAGGAAATCCTTTTATTGCAAAGGGAGGTGCAAACCTAAGAGATACCAAGTCCTCCAGAAGAGACTTAATTGCAAACTTCATATGAAGGAAACTTCTGATCAAATGTCTGCTAAAGTAGAAGCCCAACGCATAGTGAGGACCAGTAGCTGGATGCTGATGATGCTGAAGGTGGGTTGTTTTTGAAGAAGGGTGAGCAACCTTGAAAACAGCTGGGTGGATCTCCAGTTTCTTGAGGAATATCTGTTAGATCAAATATAAGTTATTGGATACAATGCAGGACTCAGTAGAAGGTATTTTATATCTGCTATGCAGGAGTTCAGGTGAGAGGATCATAATACATCCTATGGCATTAACATCTGATCTTCCTCACTGGACACTGTGTGTTATTCCAAACTTTCAAGTGTTTTGAATCCACAGTTTTTATATGAATCCCTTTATGTGAATACTGCTGTTCTAGAGGTGTGTGGGGCTGGTCTGATAGTTTTTGTTTGCAAGACTAAATTTTTGTAAGGCCCTGGGGCAAATGAACATTAAGCTTTGGCTTTTTTGGCCAGGTCAGGTGTGGCTGTTGGAAGCGGGTTGAGCATATCTTCAGAGAACTGTCCTTAAATGTTAAGTCATAATATCATGACCCTTCCTTAGAATGGAAAGCCAGTAGCAGAGTTTGGGGAACAGATAGTGATGGGCCAAGGTGTGTGACACAATGGGCATAAAGCTGATAACATCTTCCCAGGTGCTGAACGAGTGAATGAAATCTAGAAAGTATTGTCCACAGCAAACTTCATTGGAGGCGCAGGAGCCTTTTCTCTCATTCTGTTTTATCAGAGTAATAGTTTCAGTATGGGAGTGATGTATATATGACACTTCCTCTGAGGGAGGCTTCTGTACTTCTCTGTGACTTGAAAGGCCCCATCCTGTGCCCAGTGAAGTTAATAAGGCTATTCATAAATGTTGCTAGATCAGGTCTATTCCCTAGCAAGAATTTGTGCACATTATTTTGCCTAGAGAGGGGCTAAGATGTTTTCAGGGCTTACCACTGATCTGCTGGAGCATATAATACTGGAGTGAGAGCTCAAAGAAACAGAGCAGTCTATCATGTATCTTGGGGGTCAGCAGCATTTTTGGGCAGAGTGCCAAAAACACCTGTAATCTTGACTTGTAAGATGTTGGAGTGCCAGGGGTGGACAGCAGGGAAGCTGAGAGGGGCCGGATCCAGTCCTGGCCCCTTCCCCACCATATGCCCTGAGGTGCCATGTGCCAGGCAAAATGCTTTTGTGTGCCATGCTCTGGCACCCGTGCCAGGGGTTGCCTACTACTGATCTAGCTGCAAGTGGAAGTCAGTCATAATAATCAAATGGTTTGAGGTAACCAAGTGTAGTAGCTAATCATAATTTGTTTCATCCACCAAGTGTCTTTCTTGCCAATGGACTTCACTGCCAGACTGAAGCACAGCCATCATCTGGGTAGAGCATAGCAGCTCGGCACTGCATTACTTGGCAGCTTAGGACAAGAAGTGAAGAACAGTCTCTGGGAGCAAAAGCTGAATTATACAGTCAACAATAATGAACCAGAACTACTTGGTGAGTGTTATTAACAACTGATGAAAGGAACAGCATAAGTTGCATCAGCATCAGGACAGTGATTATATAGGATAGGGACTGGTGATATGGGAGTCAGACATTCAAGTACATAAAGTCCACCTGGCTGCTTGTCAGAAGATGAAGATGTAAGGTGAAAGTTCCTAGGATACTTGGAGAAACAGAACTAGTGATCATTTGCTTAATGCAAATATCCTGCAAAAGGGGAAACCTTTGGCCAAGGCCTGATCACGGAAGGTGATTGTCCTAGAAATCATTGGGCAGTGAGGATGAGCTTGCAAAGGGTGGTGTGCTTCATTGAGTGGGTGGGGGTGGGCAGACACAGAAACTTGTTTTGTTGCAAGAGGCTCACAAATGACCAACCCAAAGGCAAGGATGTGTGATAGAGCCTGGCACTGCTGCAGCCTCTGCTCTGCTTGGGTACAGTGGTGCCAGGCACTTGTTAAGATAATGGCACTAGGGGATTGCAGGTTGTGCTGCTTGTGTCAGCCAGACTTATTGCACCCATGGGTTATCTTGCACCCATCCCTACATTTCCTCTCTGTCATGAAGGATCAAGGCCCCTTCTGAGGGGAAGGGGAAAACTGTCTACCTGGGGACTCCTGAAGAAGCAGCCTTATTTTGCCGCCCCCCCTTCCCCGCCCCCCCTCCCCGGGAGGAAGCCCACCCTGATGTGGCTTCACAAGAGCCAAGCCTCTGGCTCTGAGACCCTGGGTCTTCTCAGTCCCTGGCTTCCCCGGTGATCTGTAGCATCCCCATGTCCGAGAGCTTCTTTTTAGTCCAAACCTGGGAAGGAGCGGGTGTTTTATTCTTTAAAGAGGAGGGGTCAGAGGACCAACATCCCAAACAGCATAACAGGTTCTGCTCCAAAACAAGCAGTTTTTATTATGCCATTCCAGCTCACTCTGTCCTTCCACAGACTCCACTTGTCCTTCCTGGGGCCATCTCTGTCCCTCCTGGGACAACCTTTTTCCCATTTCTGGGTCTCTCAGGCCACACCACACAGCCACACTTGTCTGGATATGTGGTGCCGCAGACCCGTCTGCAGCACCACATACCGCACATTCGGCTGTTCCCTGCACTGCAGTGGAGCAGCACAGTGGGGTTTTTTTTACCTCCAGGGCTCAAAAAAAACCAACCCAAAAAACAGTGGCACCCATGGGGACAGCACATGCAGCTCAAAACCAGAGCTTGGCCGGCCAGATCCAGGCTCTGAGTGGCAGGATTGCTGCTGCTGCAGCCCCAGGAGCCCCTAGGAACCCAGGTAACGCTGCTAGAGCCAGCCCAGTGCTGACCCAAGCCTCCTCTACTCCACCTGAGGTAACTTGCTGCATGCCAGAGGGCACATGGCACAGGCATTCCCCAGGGACAACTAGTGGCAGCACTAGGTGTCCCACTGCTAGTTGTCCCCAGGTAAATAAATGTTCATGCTTGTGTGGACATGGCCTCAGAGTCTTGCTTGTTCTCCTCAAGTCCAGTCAGTTACCCATGCAACAGAACAGTTACAGAACTATAGTGTTCATCTGGGGACAGCACTCACCCAATGCAATGAAACATTATCATGGGGAACAAGTCGGAGAGTGGTTTCTGTGGCTGTCATCAGGCCTAGGCTACCATCTGCCCCTGAGGAGAAGAGGGCATAAAAATGTCCTATTTACAAGAGTTCTATGCAGCAAAGCTTGCTTACCTGGAGCCTCCACTCCAGCCCGCCCCCAAAGTGGTTCCAACAAGAGCTCAACCCACTTAAGTCTCTTCTGTCAAAGTCTTCCCTCCCACAAGCTCCCCATGCACCACCTCTCCTCTTCTCCAAACTTCCAGGGACTCCCTGTAAAGCCCTCCTTTGTGCTGTGAGAGCAGGGGGCTGTGCATTTCCCAGGACCTCTCTTATCTTAGCTATGTCCCCCTTTCTCATTCCCCACCCCCACCATAACAGGGACCCTGATCTCCCTTCAGGGGTTCAGTGTGTCCCCATATGCCCTCTGTCTCTAGCATGATCTCCCATTTTCTTCCCTCATGTACAGAAAATGGCTTACAGCGACCGTTGCCACAATGGGCTTATTAAGCCCCAAAACTTGAAGGAAATGCGCAGTAAGTTTTTCAACCATAAAATGTTACAGGATCTTTGGGGCATCTGGCAACTCTCTTGCTGCCAGATGAAGACCTCTAGCTGAAATCTTTTTCAGTAGGAGTTCCCTCTTTTGGAATTTAAAAGCAACCCAAGATCTACCCCTCGCCTCCCCCCCCACCCCCACCACCCCAGCCCAGCAGGTAAGTCTGTGGGGAGGGAAAGGGTGGAGGCAGATTGAGGCAGAGGGAGAAAAATTTATTTGGGGGCTCACCCCCCAGCAGGGAGGGCCCAGGGAGCACGTGCCCCTGGATCTGGATGCAGGGAAGGGTGGGGCGGGCTGCAGCTGTGGGCTGGGGCCAGGCTCTTCTGGGCAGGGAGGCTGGTGGCACTTGGAGAAGAGCTACGGGGAGGCTGTAGCCCACCCTCCCAGTGCTGTCACTTGCCGCTGCAGCCTGCCCCAGCGCAGCGCAAGCTCCCAGCCCTAGCCCACAGCGGCAGCCACCCTGCCCCATGCAGATCCTGGGCACACGGCTCCTATGCTCAGGGAGAGGGGAAGTCTGTGCCACGGTGTTCCCAGCTGTGCTGCACTGTGCTCGGGACAGGCAGTGGTGGCACTGGGAGGGGTGGTTGGGGGGGGCTACAGCAAATTTTTGTGTGGCTGCAACTCACCCGTGGCCCCACTGCCAGCGCCGTCGCCACAGGCTGGGCTTTTCCTGGCAGCCTAGCCCCCCTGCCAGTAAGAGCCTGGCTCTAGTCCGCAGCTGCAGCCCGCCCTGCACGCAGATCTGAGGGCATGTGCCCCCCATGCCCTCCCATGGTGCATGTCCCCACTTCCCCTAGACAAGCCGCTTGTGGGTCTATCCCGACCCAGCTTCAGGGCCTGTCCCTGCTTTAGCCCCACTCCTTCCCTCCCTCATTGCTGCTCCAGCCACCTGAGCTGGCCTGCATTGGGGTGGGGGGCATGTGCCCCGCGATCTGTGCGTGGGGCAAGGTGGCTGCTGCTGCACACTGGGCTTTGTGCCCCAGGCTTTGTCCCCTGCACTGCATCAGGGCTTGGGGTGCAAAGCCCAGAGCACAGTGGCAGCCACCTCACCCTGCACACAGATCATGGGAGCACATGGCCCCCAGGGCTCCACCAGGGTACATGCAGTGGTGGGAGCCCCCCTGCATGTCTGGACAAGCCTCCCAGGCTCTGACCCTCCCCTGGCCTGGCTTGGCCAGGGCCCCACTCACCCAGTGGCAGGGAGTATGGAGGGGGATCATCCCACTCACTCAGGCAGGCCCTGGCATCCTGTCATGTGTCCTGCCGCTTATATATCCTGCCGTTCCTGGACTGCATCCTGGACACTCTGAATTGCAGAGCCTCTGGCAGTTGATCTCAGTCCGGGGGGGCTAGACCCCGCCCAGACTGAGATCGACTATCAGGGGCGGGCCAATCAGGATCTACCAGTTGGTGATTCTTGGTAATATGTTGATTCTTGGTTTTGGGCCAAGGTGGAAACATTAGGGCAAAGGCCAGATCCCACTTGAAAAATACTAGTCCCTAACACAATATACTTGGCACTTTTATATAGTGCTTTTTGTTTGAACATCTCAAAGTACTTTGCAAAGATGGGTAAGTATGTGCGGGAAGACTAGCAAGTATGGCAGAAGATCAGCTTGGCTTAGCAAGGAACTCTTCAGTGGCAGCATCTATATGTACACTTATGTGGAGTTGACTAGTTAGCTCCACAGTAAAGCATCACTGTGGGTGCCACTATTAGGCCACAGTAAACTAATTAACTTCACTGTATGATAGTACTGTTCCGGACAAGTACTATTCTACGGCAGAGTTATTTAGTATGTTGCAATGCACGTGTAGACCGTGACTGGGGCTGGCTGGGGCATGAGGATGCTATTAGTACAGGGGCTGCCTCCACAGCACCCTGAGCCAGGGTGAAGCAGCTGTGGGCTGGCAGGCTGCCCCCTCCCCCTGCCTTCCCCTTCCTCCCCTGAGTCCCTGGTCAGCTGAGGTTGCACTGCCCCAGCTCAACATGCTGTGGTCCTGGGCACATGTGTAAATGCTGCACCTGAGGGTAATAAACTCTGATAGAAAGTGCCAGAGGTTTTTTGAGTGCATTAATAGCATGAGTAGATGGGCCCAGTGACCTAAAACACAAACAGGAAGCTTACAAAAAGTGGAAACTTGGATAAACAACTAGGAAGATGTATAAAAGTATTGCTTGGGCATGCAGGGATGAAGTCAGGAAGGCCAAAATGCAATTGGAGTTGCAACTAGCAAGGAATGTGAAGGGTGACAAGAAGAGTTTCTACAAATATGTCAGCAACTAGAGAAACATCAGGGAAAGTATGGGTCCCTTACTAAATGAGGGAGGCAACCTAGTGAGAGATGATGCGGAAAAGACTGAAATAATTGATGCCTTTTTGCCTCAGTCTGCACAGGCAAGGTTAGCTCCCAGACTACTGCATCTGGCAGCACAGTTTGGGAAGGAGGTGAGCAGCCAACAGTGGTAAAAAAACAGGTAAGCACTATTTAGAAAAGCTGGACTTGTACAAACCCATGGGGCTGTACATGATACAGCCAAGAGTGCTGAATTAGCTGGCCAATGTAATTAAAGAGCTGATGGCCATTATCTCTGAAAACTTGTGGTGATTGGGAGAGGTCCCAGAAGATTGGAAAAGGACAAATATAGTGCCCATCTTTAAGAAAAGGAAGGAGGATCCAGGGGACTACAGACCAATCAGCCTCACCTCAGTTCCTGGAAAAATCATAGAGCAGGTCTTCAAAGAATCCATTTCTAAGCACTTGGAGGAAAAGGTGATTAGGAACAGTCAGCATGGATTCATCAAGGGCAAGTCATATCTGACCAACCTGATTGCCTTCTATGATGAGATGACTGCCTGGCTCTCTGGATGTGGGAAGAGCAGTGAGTGAGATAAGCCTTGCTAACACCAAGGTATTTGATACAGTCTCCCATACCATTCTTGCAAGCAAGCTAAGAAAGTACAGGTTGAATGAATGGACTGTAAGGTGGATAGGAGATTGGCTGGATCATCAGGATCAGAGGGTAGTGTCACTGGTAGGTGTTGTAGGGCTTGGGTCCCTACTTAGCTAGTGCCCTGCCCTCTAGCGATGTCAGGATGGGTCCCCATGTTAGCACCACCTGTGTGTTCTGGTTGCTGTTCCTGCTTGCCCGTCATGACTTGATGTTCTTCTTAGTAGATGATTCCAGCAGGTGGCCCATGGGGTCTCACACCTGGGCTTCTTCGTGGGGCTCCAATCTCATCTTTACCCCACCCTTACCACATCTATGGCCTAGATGTACATCAATCTCCGAAGGTCTCACTTATCATCTTATCTGTGCCGTTCCACCTCTGAGGGTTGGCGACTTTCTGTCAATCAGCTCTTTGTAGGGCATTCTTCATCTGTGGACTGTAAACTTTGCAGTTAAACCTGCCTCAATCTTGAGATAACAGTAAACTTATGAGTAATACCAACAGAAAAGATTAGCATCCACTGATGGATCCTGAGGTCTTGTCTCTCAGGCTCGCAGGCTCCTGGCTGGGACTTTTTGCCTTCCCCTTTTTAAGAACTGCCTTGCAGGCTTGGTAGCTTGCATTTGTGCCCCCAGCAGTCCTCTTCTAGGGGCTTTGTTTGGGTCCCCACCTTGGTCCCATCCGACCCAAGGCTGGGCTGTCTGGGTCACTCCAGCTGGTGTGCCCACTGCTTGCCTTGGCAGCCCATCTTGGTTCCCTGCCTTGTTCAGGCCCTGGGCTGTTGTAGCCCGATGGCCCCACACTGCCGCCTGTCCTACCACCTGTCTCACCACCTGGTACTGTCTCCAGCCCTCGTCCCACTTGGAGGTTCCCTGCCAGTGTGGCAGGTCCGCAGCACTCGGCCCATTCCTCCTGGCCCCTTACTCCGTTCCACAATGCTTCCCATTCCTCTTCCAGGAGAAGCTCCAGGGCATGCTGGTGCCTCTCTTGTGCCATGCTCCACAGCACTTCCCGGTCCTTCTTCCAGAGTACCAGCTGGGCATGCCGGTGCCTCCTCTGCCCTGCACTCTGCAGCACTTCCCAGTCTTCCTCCCTGGGTACTTGCTAGGCATGCCAGTGCCTCAGCATGCTGTTCGCCTCCAGCAGCATGCTACGGTGTCTCCCTGCTGCCGGGCTTGAATTTTCCCACGCTGCCCCCAGCTGTTTTCCTGTCTGTGTTTTCAGGGCCACATTCCTCTCTCTGGCCATGTCCTCTCCCGTTGCTGATTTGCAGGCTCGGGCAGCTTCAAAAAATGGCATGCCTGAACTGGCTGTCTCTTGTCATTTTCCCTGCGGTGAGTGCTGGTGAGAGTCAGGGTGAATTTTCTCTCCCCCTTTCACAGGTAATAATCCATAGCTCAGTGTCTAGTTGGCAGCTAGTATCAAGTGGAAGGCCCCAGGGATTGGTCCTAGGGCTGGTTTTGTTCAATGTCTTCACTAAGAACCTGGAAGATGGGATGGAATGACCCCTCCAGCATGTTTGCAGATGATGCCAAGTAAATACATTGGAGGGTGGGTCTAGGATTTGGAGAGGCCTCAACAAATTGGAGGTTTGGACCAAGAGAATTCTCACGAGGTTCAACAAGGACAAGTGCAAAGTCCTGCACTTAGGATGGAACAATGCCATGCACCAGTGCAGATTAGGAATTGACTGGCTAAGCAGCAGCTCTGCAGAAAAAGGGACCTGGGGGTTACAGTGAACAATAAGCTGAGTATGAGCCAACAGTGTGCCATTGTTGCCAAGAAGGCTAACAGCATACTGGGCTGCATTGGTAGGAGTGTTGCCCACAGATCAAGGGAAACAATTTTTTCCTTCTTTGGCACTGTTGAGGCCACATCTGGAGTTCTGCATCCAGTTTTGGGCCTCCCACTATATAAAGGATATAGACAAATTTGTGAGAGTCCAGCAAAGAGCAGCAAAAATAGTTTGAGGGCTGGGGCACATGGCTTCTGTGGAGAGGCTGAGGGAACTGGGCTTATTTATTCTGGAGAGAAGACGACTGAGGGTGGATTTAACAGCAGCCTTCAACTACCTGAAGGGTGGTTCAAAAGAGGATGGAGCTGGACTGTTCTCAGTGGTGGGAGATGGCAGAACAAGGAACAATGGTCTCAAGTTGTAGCAAGGGACGTTTAGGTTATGTATTAAGAAACATTTTCTCACAATGAGGGTAGTAAAGCACTGGGAACTGCTTGCCCAGGTAAGTTGCGGAATATCCATCTTTAGAGGTTTTAAAGACCTGGCAAGACAAAGCCTTGGCTGAGATGATCTAGTTGGGGCTGGTCCTGCTTTGAGCAGGGGGTTGGACTAGATGACCTCCTGAGGTTCCTACCATCCCTCATTTTCTATGAGTATTGTCCCTTTTCACAAATTAGGAAACTGAGTCCTGTCTAGAGCCTTGTTTCACCTTGCCCATATGTTTAACTTTATGCTGTTGAAGACAGTGACATTTTCTCACGTTCTGTGGGGCAGCTGATCCAGTGGCTCTTACCCTTCAGCAGCTGACAATTTGTTCTATCCCAGCACTGTTCTATCAAGCTGATGCAACTTCAGTGATCAGATCTGAGCAGTTTAGCAAGCTGACTGCATCAGGGATATGAACTCCACTCAAATCCACCTGCTAATTAATTAATTTGCTAAAAGGACAGCAATGGGTCAAATCTGGCTCGGGGAAGTCCCTAGTGCTACTCCACAGGTGGATTCAGGCCTGTCTGAAATTAAAATAGAACCGAGTTTCTGAAGATTCACATTTCTGCAGCTCCACCAGCCTTGAGCTCTTCATTAATCTAGCTCTCCCATCAATAAATTGGAATTTGGGATCTCTTGGGATGGTAGAGTTCATTCCTCATGTTTTTTGTTGATCCAAAAGGCCAACATAAAACATTACAATTCTAGACCAAATTTTTTTAAAACTTTGGTTCCATGAAAATGTTGATGTTTTAATTTTTATCCCAATTTGAAATGGAAACAAACTGGAAATATCTGAATTTTCAAAGGAGAGAAATTCTGGAGCTGGATCTGGGCATCCAGTGGTAGGAGGTGAAACTTCTGAATTTGCCAGCGTGCAGTTTAGCTTTAAAGCCCAAATGTGACAAACAGTATTTTCTAATTTTGGTAAATACGAGAACTGATACTTGAATGAAACTTAATAAGGACAATCCTTTCTAATTATTTCAAGGAACTTACTCGTTTTAATGTTAGATTCTTCTCAGGTCAGCTCATAATTTGGCACCTACTTCTCAAATCAAGACATGCAATAAGTTTGACTCACTAATAGGGCTGTGCGAAGCTTCAGTCCCTGATTCAGTTTGGTGGAGATTTGGCCCAATTCGGTGGCCAAATCTCTGAATCCAAATGGAATCAGAGGACCCTTTAATCTCTCTGAACTGAATTGGAACCTTCCAAATCGATTTGGAGAGATTCAGTGATTTGGATATAGACACAGCTTTACATGTTTTTTCTACAAACCCCTAGGTAGCAGGGAGTTCATGAATGCTGCAATGCTGGGGTGCATGGAGTGTCCCACAGAAGCGTGGGGGGCTCCCCATTGTGCTTGGCAGCAGACGCGGAAGTGGATCAGAAGCACTTCTGGTTCACTTCTGAGTTCACTGGGGATCATGTGAGAGGCCCCCCCTGCATGCACCCTCCTGGTTCAGCGACTGGTGCTTCCTGGGCCTGGGGGGGGCACTCGGGGTCCCCCCACAGCTGAGCCCCCCCCAAGGGTCCCCCCACAGCTGATCGCCAAGCCAGGGTGGTGTGGGGGGCCCCCCAGCTTGCTCCCTGGTGGACCCAGAAGTGGACTGGAAGTACTTCTGATCCAATTCTGGGTTCCCCGCTGAGCTCGTGGAGGGCCCCCCGCACTCCTGTGGGATGCTCCATGTGCCCCAGTATTGCAGTGTTCACAAGCTGCGCAAGTTAGACCTGTGAGAGTGGGCAGCTATTTGATCCGGCTGCTTCAGATGCCAGGGATCCAATCTGGAGCTCGGGACCGGGTTTTTGCTTTGATTTCCCATTATACCCTGATCCATAGGGTATAATGGGGAATCAAGGAAATATCTATAATTTTGTTGTTTTTTGTCTCATTTGGATGAAAGCTGCAGGGGTTGTAGCCTCTGCTGAGAGAATGAAACCTACCAAGTTTCAAGAAGATCAGTGCAGGGGTTTGGGGGGAACTGTACCCCAAATTCTTGAAAGCAAAACTCCTGTCACGTCTATGTGTTACAACCTGGGGGGAAGGGGGGGTGTGTGAAAACTTCAGGGGTTGTAGCCCCTGGTGAGGCCACAAAGCCTACCAAGTTTCAAGAAGATCAGTGCGGGGGGGGGGGGCGGGGAACTGCACCTCAAGCTGCTGACAGGCAAAACTTGTGACATAGATGACCCTGTGTGTGTTCAGGCGCAGTGGGCTGAAAACTGCCGGGGTGGTAGCCCCTGCTCAGGCCACCAAGCCTGCTAAGTTTCAAGGAGATATGTTCACGGGTTTGGGGGTAACTGCCTGCAACTCAGGCTTTGGACAAGCAAAACTCAGGACATGGGCGACCCTGTGTGTGTTCAGGCGCAGCAGGATGAAAGCTGCAGGGATGGTGGTGGTACCTTCCCTGCAGCTTTCACCCTCCTGCACCTTAACACACACAGGGTCGACAACCGGCGGGCCACTGAGTCTTAACACACACGGGGTCATCTATGTCACATGTTTTGCCTGTCAGCAGCTTGAGGTGTAGTTCCCCCCAAACCCCTGCACCGATCTTCTTGATACTTGGCAGACTTTGTGGCATTATCAGGGGCTACCAGCCCTGCAGTTTTCACCCATCTGTGGTGTAACACATAGATGTGACAGGAGTTTTGCTTTCAATAATTTGGGGTGCAGTTCCCCCCAAACCCCTGCACTGATCTTCTGGAAACTTGGCAGGCTTTGTGGTCTCAGCAAGAGCTACCACCCCTGCATTTTCACCCCCCTCCCCACCATGTTGTAACACATAGACATGACATGAGTTTTTCTTTCAAGAATTCGGGGTACAGTTCCCCCTAAACCCCTATACTAATCTTCTTGAAACATGGCAGGGGTTATGCTCTCTCAAAAGTCTACTACTCCTGAAAGTTTCATCCAAATCCATGGCAGGTGTTATGCTCTCTGAAGAGTCTACTACTCCTGAAAGTTTCATCCAAATCGGACAAAAAGCAACAAAGTTCTAGATATTTTATTGTTTCCCCATTATACCCGATCTCCAAGGCGGCTCCAAAGCGCTTCATAAGCTCCGAACCGCTTCAGGAAGCCTAATGAGGCCAGTGCTTTGACCCGGACATGCTGCTTTGGACCCTGTGTTATGCTCTCTGAAGAGTCTACTACTCCTGAAAGTTTCATCCAAATCGGACAAAAAGCAACAAAGTTCTAGATATTTTATTGTTTCCCCATTATACCCGATCTCCAAGGCGGCTCCAAAGCGCTTCATAAGCTCCGAACCGCTTCAGGAAGCCTAATGAGGCCAGTGCTTTGACCCGGACATGCTGCTTTGGACCCTGAAGTGTCCAAAGCTTCTCCGGATCTGAAGTTCTGTCCGAAGCCTCGCACAGCCCTACTGCCTATCCTGAGAGGAAGGCCACTGTGTCCAGATGGGATGATGTAAACATGGGTGACTGGTGCCTCCTGAATCTAGTGGGGCACCCACAAAAGCTGGCGGCAGCAGTGGCAGGGACGGGGCTGGCGAGCACCGGCAGAAGCTGCTGGTGGCAGGGTTCAGCCCTGTCACGGGGGGCACATGTCCCTGCTACCAGTCACCTGTGGATGTAAGCATCCATTTGTGCTTCATGCACTCAGAAACCTGATGGATACAGGACCTCTGAGGTGTCTACATGATGGTTTCACACTTTATACCCTTTATCAAGGGTCCATGAAGGGCAACTGCTTACTGCTTCTCTCTTGGACATTTTCTTTTAGACCCTCAGGCCAGATCCAGGTGTACTGGCACACACAGCAGTGGCACTGCAAACCTCTTTGTGATGTGACAAACTGCACTCCTGGCATGTTAAAATTTACTTTGCAATGAAGTTTTGTAGCATGGGGGCAAAAATTGCTGCCAGGAAATCTCTGTAGCAACAGATAAAAAGGCCATGAAAAAAGCAATGTAGTGCACGCCACAGGAGCATATCACAGTCCTCTTGGGAGATGCTCTGATTGCGGGCCAAAACATCTCCCCTCCCCTAGTTGTGCCCCAGCTTCTCCAGTATGCCGGGAGCTGGGAGGAGCAGGAAAATAGCAGTTTCTCCAAAGTGGGGGATGTTGCCATGTTCCAATGTACACATGCAGGGGAGTGCTTGGCTGCAAAAAGTAGCGACGCAAATTTGTGCCACTTCTTTTTGCTGCTGCAAGCGCATGTGACGATGTGCCCCCAGATTCCAACCTCTTATAGTTCTCTGTTATGGTAGTCACTATCCACTGGGTGGCAGCAGCGTATAACACATCTCTGATCTTTTTCTCGGCAGAGGCTTTTTTCTTGCAAGGTTGTATTTCTGTCCTAATCCACATCATTAATTAAAACTCCCAGGTTAAGCAATTCATCTTAATATGTCAAAGCTACATATTCAGGGGTCTACCCCTTTTAATGTTTCTTTCCTTCATATGCCATGCCATTCATACAGTTGTTTTAGTGAACAACAACCATTAAAAAAAAAAAAGATACTTTAGAGTTAATAGTTTCTATAAATTTGATAGATATTTTATACATTCCTTGCTTATGTCAGAAAGTTTTCATTTAACTTTTTGGGGGGTTTAGTGTTGAATAAAGGGATATTATATTGAAGGACAAGAGTGCCATATAGAGAGATGGTATGTCTCAGGGATGTGAAACTCACCTTGGGCCCTGAGCCAGATCCAGCCTCATGGGCATCTTATAGGCCATATCCGGCCTGGGAGACATGGCAGACACTGGGCAGTGACCAGAGCAACAGTGAGCCAAGCAGCTGTTTGCCATGGCAGCGGTGTACAAGCAGCTGCAGGTTGCACAGCCCTCACTCACTCCTCTTCCACTGAGGGCTATGTTCACCGCACTGGGGCCCCAGATTCCATGGCAGGCCCCTCCCACCACTGGCCACACCCCCAAACTCCATGATCCACCTGTAGTCTGGAGCCATATTAATACCTTTGTATACCTGATTCATAAGACAAAAGGAAATACTGTAATTTAATTCTTTCCTTGTATAATTTGGAGTAAAAATGTAGTAGTTTGGACTGTGGGATGTCAGTAAATTTAATCTGTTTATAAACCTTTTGTAGAGTTAAACAATCCAATACCAAACTTAGAGTCTAGCAATTTTAGAGAAGCAACAATTGTTTTTTGTTTTTTACATATTTTCTGGACCATCAAGTCCATAAAACATTTGAACCCTACTGCAACATGGATAGACTTGGCAGAAGTTGATTTTTTTTTTTTAATTTCAATGACTAAAATTAACATTTATTTTTAAACACTTATTTAAATTTTATCAATTTTGACATTTTCAGGATTGCATGAAGTTAGGGGCATTATTTATTTATTTACTTTTATTGATTTGGTACATATACACATACATGCACACATGTGCTGTGCCCGCTGCTGGGGCTGAGGGCCATGCTGGTAAAGAGTTTGGCCCCTGCCCTGGCTGGGACCTCGGCAGAATGGGCAGAACGAGCAGCCAGCAGCACTGGGCTCCCCAGTGCTACCAGCCCTGCCTCTCCAACCCCTGCTCCCAGCACAGCCTTACCAGCACAGCCCCAAGCTCCTGCAGGGGCCAGTGTGTGTGTACATGTGGGTGCAATGGCCCCTGCCCCAGATTTCCTTACCTCTGTCCCAGATTTTTTTTAGTCTCCTTTATGTAAATTTTGATGGTTACAATATTAAAATATTTGTCAGTCTGTGAATGTCAAGTTCATTGATGTTTATTGGTGTCTATCTATTAAAAACATTGAATCCTGCCATTTTATGATGGGAAATCCACAGCATGAAGAAAGGAGCCAGACTACATAGTGACATCTACTTGTTAAGATTACTTATTGCACATTTTCTACTTCTCTGGACCATCATGGATACAATACTTCACCCCTACTAGCTTTCAGGCACCTGGCCCTGGGAGTAAAATCCAAGACCCTGTGATAGATACATTAGTTCACTGTACAGTGAATGGAGAGATCTAGGCACCTCAGGATAGGATCCAAAAACATGCAGAAACGCTGATCAAAGAGATGCAAAAACTAACAGGAAGTGGTGGTGGTGGTCGCCTTTAATGAAGCAGCCTACTAGTCAGAGCACTCACTCAGGAAAAGATGCAACTAGGCTTTATTCTCTCCTCAGTTTGATGGGATTCAAACTCACATCTCCACGTCTTAGAATAATTTACCAACCTTCAAACTTTAGGCTAAACTGAGGAGTCATTTTTCACTAATCCAGCTGAAGCTATGTCATTCTGTATAGCATCTGACAAAGAAGGTGTCATCCACAAAAGCTTATGCCTTTCTAAATGAGTTGGTCTCTAAGGTGCAACCCCTATCGTTCTTGTTAAGATCTCCATAAAGCACATGTTAAAATGCACATGGGAAATTATTAGACAAACTGGAGAAGATGAGGTTAGTACAAAAACTAAGGATATGACTATACAAACAATTATTCTGAGAAAAGGCAGGGTGTAAATGTACTGCATATCAGCTATTTGGTATACATGTTTATGCCACAGGAAATGTAAGGTAGTTTATCCATCAGTGAAGGTGGAGTAAACTGTGTTGCACTTACCATAGTTAGCATTCTTTGGGCCTTGTTACACGTTGCACTTTGAGCTATTTTAATGCTGATCAGTATCCCTGCATTAATGTGTGGCCTAGAGTAGCTACATGTTAATGTAACATGAGCTCAGTAACACAGATCATAGGGGGCCTTGTTACATGTTAATTTTGGGTAGCTCCAGGAGCTCATAACCTCTGGATTATCTGCACATTAACACATTTAAGTTGCTTAAAGCACTTGTTATGTGTCTCAAAGTTGCCCTGCTCCAGGATAGGATTATCTGTTGATCTACACTACCCAGCTCCTGTTCCATTAAGATGTGGCCACTCCCCACAGATCTGATACTGAAGTTGAAGGTGGGACTGCAAGCTACTACTAAGCCAGTCAACATTTATACGGCTTATGGTACAACATGCAAGAAGGCCAAGATAAACCTAGAATAGAGTGGCATAACTTTAAGATGCCTGAAGAGCGCTTAAAATTAGTTTCACATGTTAATGTGTGGATAATGCAGGGGATAAGATCTCCAGGAGCCACCTCAAAGTAACATGCAACAAGGCTCTTAGCTTACCTTACAATAGCTCACTCCTGTAGCCTTGCCCTTACCCTTAGCCATAGGTAAAATACTACTTAAGTCAAGGCAACAGTGGGCTAAACTGAAAAACAAATTCAGGCTGGATAGAGTTTACTAGTGGAATTAGTTTCATAAGGAATAGCATGGCAGGTTTGTACCCCAGGGGTGGCTGTGAAGTCCCCTGGTGGCTGTATGACCCCTGCCTGGCACAGTCTATTGCAGACCTCCCTTAATTGCTCACCCATCGTGCCTTGTTTAACTAGAGGTTAAATAAGGATGCCTGCCCACAGGTTGTAGAGTGAGCCTTAGTCCACTTGCAGTACCCCCAGGTCCCTCCTGGACCCTCAACCACCTTGATTTGACCATTAAGCTCAATAGCCCCTCTTGGCTGGCCTGTGCCCCTGCAGGGCCCTTGTAGCTTCAAGGACTACATGTGTATCTATGCCCCTCCAGTGCACCCGTAGCCTTAAGGGTTCAATGTGTGGCTGTTTTCACCCCTACACCACTCACGTGTGTTCTCTCTCTTTGATGTTAATTATTTGTGTACTTGGTCCCCTTGGGCATTCGGACCCCTGGTCCCACATGAAGTCCCTCCTCTGGGCTCTTGGACCTCCAGTCCTGCACACAGCCCCGCCTCCGGGCTCTCAGATCCTCTAGTCTGGCTTGGCCGACTCAGGGCTTGCGGACCTTCTGGTCCAGGTCTCAGCCTTTCCTAAACTGCTGGACCCCTTACTGGGTCCCACTGTCTGAGGCTCCTGGATTACTGACTCTCTAAACAGGCCTTGACCTGCCACGTCAGGGCTCAGGGCTAAGCTATCAGCGTGACTAAAATAAACAAGAAGTGTCTCAGCCCTCTGGCAGATGCATCAAACCCTCTAACAGCTTAACACAAAGGCCACTTGTCTGTAAAAGCCCAGCATCTTTCAACCCAGGGAACTTGCCTCCATTTCCAGGCTTGCAGAGTCCAGATCCCTTCAGGAGCCCTGCTGCCCCCCAGCCAGGAGCCCTTCACTTCATGGTTGCTGGGGAAAGACTAACTGACCAGTGCAGGCTCTGGACTTGTGTAGCTCCAGCCTGAGCTCTCTCTGGTCAGGTGAGTCCCTCATTAGCTCCCCCCTGCCACCGCTTGCACCCCAGTGCCCTGCTATAAACTGCATTGGAAATAAATTTATTTACTATTTTCAATAATGACCTTCATACAAAAAGTTGGAATATGCTAATAAAACATTTCATGACCCAGTATTGGGATACCTTGTCCCAGTGAACAAGATCAGATTATTATCCAGCCAAAGAACCAAGCAACTTTTGGGCTTGGAGAGCTAGTAATGGGATGAAATTGGAAAATTCCACTGGAGTTGAAGCTCTCTGGAAATGTTCAAACAAAGTGGACAAGCTTTAAACAGAACTTTACTTGCATCTGGAAATGATGAGTTGCAGTAAAAGGGAGAACCACTATAATTTATCTTTTGTTTGACAATAGCTTCTTATTCTGAAGTAACTGAGCTGTTTTACAGTTTTCACTTAACTCAGGCAGACGAGGATAACTTTAAAATGGTATTAAAGATATCTGAGGAGTTCAATATTTCCCACATAAATGGAACATGAGAAATATTTTAGTTTTTAAAATATGGTAAAACCACAAAAAGGATGCGTGTCTAATCTAAGCCTAAAGAGAGACGTTTGCAGTTTTGTAGGGCTGAGTTAGTGATAAGAAATTGTGATTAGGAGCTAGAACAAAACACTCAGAGAAAGATAACTGGAAGACCGAGAATTAACCTTTTACAGAGTGATTCATATTTGCCTCACGTAGGAAATTACCCTGGAACCCTGTAATTTGGAGATTTGTACTGAGTTGGAAGCTGTATTTTTTCAGGGATAGTTTCATAGTAGCTAGGGTCAGGAGGGACCTGAACAGATCATCTAGCCTGACCCCCTGCCACAGGCAGGAATGAATGCTGGGTTCACAAGACCCCAGACAGATGATCGTCCAACCTCCTCTTGGATGGTTCAATACTTGTCTTTTCAAGAATCTACTTTGCTCAGTGTCTGATTCCATCTGACTGTGGTAACAAAAGCTTGAGGTCAGTCATCTAGAAACTCAGTTTGGGAAGCTTAGCCCTTAATGGTACAATCCCCAACACCACAACTGGGATGGAGGGGTTTAATTCATAAATCATCTGGACTGAGATAGGAGCTTCAAGCCAATTCAGTAGCAGTAGGAGCACATGGCTTAGACAAGAATCAGAACCCAGGCATCAATGGGTTTGTGAAGCAGACTGGCATCTACTGCTGCAGCATATCACTAAAACGTAGGGGTAGGGAACCTGAAGCAATCATCTGATCTATTGCCCTGTACTGAGGCAGGGTCATATACTTGAACTAACTCTGACAGATATTAGTCAAATCTGTTCTTAAATACCTCCAATGAAAAAGATTCCACAAATTTCTGAGGGAGGTTTCAGTATTTCACCACTCAACAGAAAAAAAAATTATAATACACAGACTAAATATTCTTTCCTGTACACTACGCTAATCCTTTGGTCCTTCCTTCAATATTCACAGAGAACAATTTATAACTTCATTCTTTTTAATAATTTTTTACATGTTAGAAGACAGGTAGCATCTACCTGCTCAGTTGTCTTTTTTCTAGACTGAATTAACTCAACTTTGATGATATGTTGATTCATATGTGACTTACTAGTGTCCCTGACCCTGTGCTGCAGGACCACTGCCAAAACAATCATTCCCCATTTAGTATTTGTGTATGCAATTTCTCCTTCCTAAGTGTAGTACTTGGCACTTGTATTTGCTGAACTTCATCTTGTTAACTTTGAATTCTCTCCACTTTAACCATATCATTTTTCATTCTGATTCTGTCCTCTAATGTTCTTGCAACCCCTGCCAATGTGGTGTTATCCATAAAGTTTTTAACTGTATTTTCTATTCTATCATCTAAGCCACTGATGAAAATATTGAATAGTATCAAACCCAAGATAGAGCCCGATAGGACCACACTTCTGATTCTCTCCTGGTCTGACAGTGAACCATTTGAGAGCAACTTTTTTTACCAGCTGTGCACCCACCCTCAGTTGATAACATCTAGATCATATTTCTTTAGTTTTCATATGTGGGAAAGCTTTAAAAGCTTTAGTAAAGGCAAGAACTATCACACTACTGCTTAATCTTTAGCTACAAGGAGGGGCTGGTGAGGGAGCTCCAGGAGGATGTTAGCAGCAGGGCTGTGCAAAGCTTCAGACAGAGCTTTGGATCCGGAGAAGCTTCAGACACTTTGGGGTCTGAAGCAGCACATCCGGGTCAAAGCACTGGCCTCGTTCGGCTTCCCGGAGCGGTTCGGAGATTCCAAAGAGCTTCGGAGCCGCCCCGGAGATCCGGCCATAGGGTATAATGGGGAAACAATAAAATATCTAACTTTATTGTTTTTTGTCTGATTTGGATGAAATTTTCAGGGACGGTAGATGCTGCAGAGGCCATGAAGCCTCCCAAGTTTCAAGATAGGTGCAGGGGTTCGGGGGGAACTGCACCCCAAGTTCTTGAAAGAAAAACTTCTGTCACATCTATGTGTTACAACACAGGGGGGTCAAAGCTGCAGGGCTGGTAGCTCTTACTGAGGCCACAAAGCCTGCTAAGTTTCAAGGGGATTGGTGCAGTGGTTTGGGGTGAACTGTCCCTCAAGCTGCAGATGAGCAAAACTGGTGCCATGGGTGCTGTGGGACTGACTGTGTCTGTCTTGGGGCACGGAGGGGAGACACTACTGCAGGCCTGGCTGCTAAGCTGCTGTGTTCCCAGTTACCAATCAATCAATCATGATCCACTCAGGGACCAGGGACTCAGGGACCAGCTCAATACACAGGACCTAGCTGCTACATAATGACTTAACGAGCATCAGTTAGCACCTACAAAACCAGGGTAAGGAGAGGAAAGAATCAATACAGACAATCAACTGCCCCAAGCTAGACCCAGTCTTAGCACGAGTTTTGCCTGTCAGCGGCTAGGGGTGCAGTGCCCCAGACCCCCCCTGCACCGATCTCCTCCACAGCTGGCAGGCGTCACAGCAGGGGCCACCATCCCTGCAGCTGTCACCCCCACTGCACCTTGTCACGCAGTGTCGCCCATGGCACGAGTGTTGCTTGTCCGCAGCTTGAAGTGTAGTTCCCCCAAACCCCTGCACCCATCTCCTTGAAATTTGGCAGGCTTTGTGGCCTAAGTAAGACCTACCAACCCTGCAGTTTTGACCTCCCTGTGTTGTAACACACAGCTGTGACATGAATTTGGCTTTCAAGAATTTGGGGTACAGCTCCCCCCAAACCCCTGCACCGATCTTCTTGAAACTTGGCAGGTGTCATAATCTCA
>NW_005841831.1:2155542-2167362 GCF_000455745.1 Alligator sinensis
CAGGAACTACTACCTCTGCCAGTTTCATCCAAACTGGACAAAAAACAACAAAGCTATAGATATTTTATTGATTCCCAATCGTACCCTATGGCCGGATCTCGGAGGCGGCTCTGAAGCTTTGGAGCCGCTCCAGCTGGATCGAGGTGGAAACCCAGTCTGGAGCTCTGGATCAGATCGTGGCCATCTGAAGTGGCCGGATCCGAAGCCAGATCAGGTCGCTGCCAACTCACACACGCCTAGTTAGCAGGCTGAGGGGGATCAGTGAAGCAGAGGATGAAATTACCAGGTATTTCCTTTCCCTGCAAGGCCAAGCACCAAAGGGAGAAGAACCACCAGAAGTGCCCTCCACAGTGGAATGGCAGACAGTTCCCTCCAGAGCCAGGGCTGCTTCTGGCAGTGCAGTACCAGTTCCCCCAGTCCAGCTGGGGAACAGGTATGAGGCCCTGGTGACATTGGAGGAAGAGGAAGGAGAGGAGGAAACCCCTGGAGAGGAGGCCAGTCCATGCGCAGAACAGGCTGAAGGAAGCAAGCTGACCTGGAAGAAGAGATGCTAGGTGTTCGTCATAGGCAACTCCATCTTGAGAGGTACAGAGGGTCCCATCTGTCGCCAGGATCCCATGTCACATGAAGTCTACTGTCTGCCTGGAGTGAGGATTCAGAATGTGACGGAGATGATCCTGGCCATTATCTGGCCCGCTGATTAGTATCCTATGGTCCTGATCCATGCAGGCACTAATGATGCAGCCAGGAGCAGCCCTGATCACCTGATGAAGGACTACCAAGCTCTGGGGAGTGAGCTGAAGGAGACGGGGGCACAGGTCCTTCATCTGTCCTTCCAGTGAGTGGATGCGGATGACGCCATGGGACCTGCATCAGGGAGGTCAACCTGCAGCTTCGGAAATGGTGTCTCAAGGTGGGCTTCAGCTTTTTGGACCACGACCCATACTTCAGGACAAGAGACATGCTCAGGTGGGATGGGCTCCACCTCTCCCCAAAAGATAAGCGCGTGTTCTCTTTCAGGTTGGCCAAGCTCCTCCAGCAGGCTTTAAACTAGGCTCATTGCAGGCGGGGGAAGATGGGGACAGAGGGAGCCACGGAGCACCGAACCAAGAGTCACCCACAAGAACAGCCCAGCCAAGACAGGCAATGAACACCAGAAATACCCAGGTATGAGACAGGGGCCCAGATAGTCCTGGGATTAGGCAGGCGGTGCATACACCGCCAGGAGGCCTTAAATGTCACTACACTGATGCTCGTAGAATGGGGAACAAGCAGGAGGAGCTTGCCCTTCTGCTAGCTAACACTCACCCGGACATAGTGGGGCTCACCAAAACTTGGTGGGATCCAATGCATGACTACGTGGTGAACATCAAGGGCTATTGGCTGTACAGGAGGGAGGAAAGAAAAGGGAGGAAAGGTGGGGGTGTGGCGCTCTATGTCAAAGAGCAATACACATCCTCAACAAACAGCACTAGGTCAGAGGAGGGGCAGACTAAAGTGCTCTGAGTCCGTATACAAGGGGGCCAGGGGGAAAGGGGCTTAACGTTAGGGGTTTACTACAGACCACCCAACCAGGGAGAAGAGCTAGACCAGGAATTCTCAGGTCAGCTCGCGGAGGCAGTTAAGTCAAGGGATGTGGTCATCGTGGGTGACCTAAACTACCCAGACATCTGCTGGGAAGAGCAGTCAGCCAGGTCTGACTGATCACATAGGTTCTGAGCTGAGTTATCGGACCTCCATCTAACCCAGTAGGTGCACAGTCCCACCAGGGGAAAAGCCTTGGACCTGGTCCTGGCCACAGGAGACGACCTGGTGAGGGGACTGCGGGTTCTCAACCACCTGGGCAACAGCGATCATCGCCTACTGGAATTCACCATCCAGCACAGGGTGTCAAAGGCCTGCAGCAAGGCACAGCCCTAGACTTCAGAAGGGTGGATTTCATTGAGCTAAGGAGACTATTTGGGGAGGCACTGAGGTCCTGGAGGGGAGGGGACTTGGGAGTCCAGGAAGAGTGGTCATTCTTTAAGGAGACAATCCTCCAAGCCCAAAGGGTGACAATCACAATGCAGATCAAAGGGAGCAAGAGTGCTCAAAAGCCTCCATGGCTCACCAAAAGCATCCAGGAATGTCTCAATGCCAAAAAGGAGGTGTACACCCAATGGAAGGGAGGGGCCATCACCAGGGAGTTTTATACCTCCATTGCTCAGGACTGTAGGAGGGCTGTTAGGAAGGCTAAGGTGGAGATGGAACTGGGACTAGCGACCAGGATCAAGGATAACAAGAAGTCCTTTTTTAAAAACATAGGGGGAAAAAAGAAGATGCCGGGTAATGTAGGGCCGCTGCAGGATACGCTAGGAAATCTAGTGGTCACACCAGACGCCAAAGCTAACCTATTTAACAGTTTCTTTGCCTCCATCTTTTTGAGCAGGGACCAGGGCATCTCCCCACATTGGGATCCCCAACGGACCCAGAGGAGGTGCTTCCAGGGCCAGGGTCAGTGAGGACCTAGTCAGGGAACTTCTGGAGGCACTAGATGTGTTCAAATCAGCAGGTCCTGACGATCTCCACCCCAGAGTGCTGAGGGAATTAGCAGAGGTCATTGCAGGACTCCTGGCACAGCTTTACGAGCACTCGTGGTGCTCTGGTGTGGTGCTGGAGGACTGGAAAAGGGCCAATGTGGTCCCCATTTTCAAAAAAGGGGGGAAGGAGAACCCAGGAAACTACAGGCCCGTTAGTCTTACCTCAGTCCTGGGGAAACTCTTTGAGAAAATTATCCAGGAGCACATCTACAGGGGAGATTATGCTTAGGGGCAATCAACATGGGCTCATTTGAGGCAGGTCCTGTCAGACCAACCTGGTGGCCTTCTACAACCAGGTCACAAAACCCTTGGATGCAGGTGTCATGGTGGATGTAGTCTTTCTGGACTTTAGGAAGGCCTTCAACACTGTCTTTCACCCCATTCTCATTAAAAAATTAGGCAACAGTGGCTTCAAAGCCTGCACAGTCTGATGGGTCGCAAATTGGCTGGAGGGTCACACCCAGAGAGTGGTGGTGGATGAGTCATTTTCGACCTGGAGGGATGTGGGCAGTGGGGTGCCCTGGGGCTTGGTCCCCGGGCCCGCACTGTTCAACATCTTCATCAGTGACTTGGACAAGGGGGTGAAAAGCACCTTGTTCAGTTTCACAGATGACACAAAGATGGGGGAGAAGTGGGCACGCTGGAGGAGAGGGACAGGCTGCAACTAGATCTAGACAGGTTACAGGGGTGGGTGGATGAGAACAGGATGGGATTCAATACTGACAAGTGCAAGGTGCTGCACCTGGGGAGGAAGAACCAGCAGCATACCTACAGGCTGGGGAACTCCCTTCTCGTCAGCACAGAGGCAGAAAAGGATCTTGGTGTCATTATTGATTCCAAAATGAACATGGGCCGACAATGTGGGGACACGGTCAGGAAGGCTAACCGCTCCTTGTCATGCATCCCTTCCCCCTCTATGCAACACTGGTCAGGCCACAGTTGGAGTACTGCGTCCAGTTCTGGGCACCGCACTTCAGGAGGGATGTGGACAACATGGAGATGGCCCAGAGGAGGGCCACCCACACGATCAGGGGGCAGCAAGGCAGGCCCTACGAGCGGAGGCTATAGGACCTGAACCTGTTCAGCTTCCACAAGAGAAAACTGAAAGGGGATTTGGTGGCCATCTACAAACTGGCCAAGGGGGACCAGCAGGCTATGGAAGAGTCCCTGTTCCCTCGAGCACTACTGGGAGTAACAAGGAATAATGGTCAGAAGTTGACTGAGAGTAGATTCAGGCTAGACACCAGGAGGCAGTACTTCACTGTCAGGGCAGCTAGGATCTGGAACCAACTTGCAAGGGAAGTGGTGCTCACTCCTACCCTGGGGGTCTTCAAAAGGAGGCTAGATAATCACCTAGCCGGGGTCGTTTGACCCCAGCAGTCTTTCCTGCCCATGGCAGGGGGTTGGACTTGATGATCTGCTCAGGTCCCTTCCAACTCTACCTGCTATGAAACTATGAAACTATAAAGGCTAGTTTTCCTGCCATAGAGGGAAATTAGATTGCTTTTGCCACAATTTGTTCTTGAAAAATCCAAGTCAATGTTTTAAAATGATCTTCTTATCCTCTACATGCCCATCTTCTCTCACTCTCTCGCTCATATCTTCCCATTGTAAAATTATCAAATCATACAATGCATTTGTTAAGGTATTCAGTCACAAAGAGAAGTTTCCTCAAACCTTCTCTACAGATGGTGCCAAATATCTGTATATTCTGCCAAAGGTGCAGTGGAGATCATTGTTCAGCTCTGTGCTTTTCTCCTGAATTTGTTGTGCATTGAAGATCATGTTTGTTGTTCTTCCTTCTCTGAAGTCTTGTGGGCTACTGGAGAAAATTTTTTTATCTAAGTAACAAATGAAAACCAGCTTAGCATGATTTTTGCAAGAATCTTGCTGGCATGTGAAAGATGATAGAAACATTTTAAAAAGTATTTAAATGCAAACCTAAAACAATGCAGTGTTGAAGTTCTGAGCTTCGAACAAGCTCATCAACACTGGATATGGTATAGAGTGGTCCATTATGGTACAACTGGCTCTGAGAGCCAATGAAGAATGCTAACGCCTGCAACAAAAGTCTTCATATCAACATCAGCCCTCTTGATTCACCTACCATTGTCTACCTAGAACAAAATATTACAGACTGGGTAAACTTTGGGGTTCCGTGTCACCAGAGAACCTGTCACTGAATGTCTTGATCATGAAATGAAATGTTGCTCCCTCTCCTCCCTTTGCCCCCTCCCATTTGGAAACAGGGACAGGCTGGGAGAGAGGAGGGTTGTGGCTAGGAGAAATGGGCTGCAGGCTTGCAACCAAAAGCTAGATTTCTTTCCCCCCTGGAACCAATGGTGAACTTCTGTTTGTTCCAGGGATCATTATAACTCAGAACACTTCCTGCAAAGCATTCAAAGGTACAGTGGGGAGCTGCACTTCTGTTACACAGGACGTCAGACAAGTCAATCATTATTTTCCCTTCTGGCCTTAAAAACCTATGAAGCACAGTATTATCCTCATACTTGTCAACCAACCTGAGATTGTGGGACTTTATTTCAGGTTACACTAGGTGTGTCTATACAAGATGCTATGTTGCCATAGCAATGCGATACGGCAATGCAGCATTGGGGGTCACAAATCCTGGTGCTGCAGCTACATCGTGATCCCTATGTGCATTGCTATGGTGACACAGCAATGAAAATAAAATGTGTGCACCCAGCATGGCACTGTACGGGCTGTTAGTGCTAAAAGGAAGTCCTAAATGACGGTGCAGTAACAAAGGTGTCATAAGAACATATGTAGACACGCTCACTGAGGATAAAATAAATAATAAAAATCTATGCCACACTCAATGTGCTCTAGCTCCCAGAATCAGCCCACATCTGACACTCTGGGAAAGATCATCTGCTGGTAAGAACTCAGGCTTAGGAAAAAACCCGCAAGGACTCATTCCTATATTGCAGAGCTATGCCCTGTGGTTTTGGGTAAGTAATTTAGCAAGTAAATTTGACCACAAAAGTTTGGATGCTTCCAATCTTAGGTGTTTCCATTTGAAATGCTGAATTAAACTGATTTTCAGAAGTATTAAGCAGTTAAGAGTACGGCTCATAGCCATTGTATCCCAGTGCCTTCCATTACCTACTCCAAAATTAGAGAAAGCTATGTTAATCTGAAGTTAGGCAGAAGACAGGGCAGGGTGACCATAGTTGTATTAATGAACAGGCAAGCTGGATACAAGCCTAGGGGTCCCTACCAATTTGGGACCCTGGCCCTGGGATCCTCATCAGCAGGGAAGCGAAATTTTTGGCACCAAGTTAAAAACTGTGGCTTTCACCTTTTCTTCCCTGGGAGTGGGAAGCAGGGCCCCTCCACCAATGGGGTGGAGTTGGGCCAGGCTGGGAGCGGGATGGGAGAGCCATACCGTGCCTTGGGGAGGGGGGCAGGCTGGATGGCATCTCATCTGGGGGGGAGGGGGCCGAGCTGGGCTGGGAGAGCTGTGCCCCACCTGGTGAGGGGCAGAGATTGGGGCTGGGCCAGGTGTGCTGCACCACGCTGTGCCTTTGTGGGCAGCAGTGCTGGGAGGGCCGTGGGGACTAGAGCCCCCCAGAATTTATCTTAGTCCCCAGCAGCCACCCCTTCCAGCACTGCCGCCTGCCCTCAGAGACACAGCACTGCCTGCCTGGCCCAGGTCAGTGGGCCCTCTGGGCAGCAGCTGTGTAACAGGGGCCGGACGGGGTGCGAGACCAAGTCCTGGGCAGCTCACAGCAGTGGAGCGGAGGGCTGCAGGCTGGAGGGCTGTCCTGGGCTCTTCCTGGGGGGCACGTGCCCCTGGAACTGCACATGGGACGAGAGCAGGCTGTTACTGCAAGCTGGGGCCAGAGGTGGCACCGGGCTCTTTCCAGTGCTTGACGGTGGCACTGGAAAGGCAGGTTAGGGGGGCTACAGCAAATTTTGGGGTGGCAGCAGCCCCCTACCCAGTGCCGCCCCTTGCCCTGAGTGCTGGGAAGACCCCAGTGCCCCCACTGGCCCCAGCCTGCAGTGGCAGCCTGCTCTCATCCCATGCTTAGATCCAGGAGCGTGTGACCCTTGGGAAGAGGCAGCAAGAGCCACACCCCCCCAGTCCTGCACCCTGCACCCATTGACAGTTCTCTCCACTTTGTTTCTGGCTGTAGCCGACAGGCTGTGCCTCACTCTTCCCCCCACCCCTTCCCTAGTCCCAGCCTTACTCCCTCCTTCCCTCACCACAGTGGGAACATATCCCTATTTGTTACATTGTAAACTGAGTTCCCTTTACGTGAATTCGATTTATGCGCTGTTTTCCAGGAACACATGTACCACATAAATCAAGGAAAACCTGTAATGCTGTTTTTAACATCAGGGTATACAAATCTCAGTCTAGCAATATTCAAAGTTAGGACATTCTTAGGGCGTTCCAAGTCCTAAGGTAGCTACCAAGTTAGAGGAGGGTCCTTCAATAGGCACAGAGATTGAACAGGGCTTTAATGGTGTTCAGAGTCAGGGCTAGAGTATTTCTTCGTAGATGCATGTAGTGGGGATTGGCTTGTATTTGCACACGGTTGCTGTGGAGGAATAGCAGTGGGTATATGTACAGGATCGTCCAGAGGCTATAATTAGGAAGGTCTATGGATGCGTACTTAAGATGGATATCTGCTGTGATTATGAGATGGAATATGTTTGTAGGAATGTGTCAGGTGTGTATAACTGTGCTATGAAAGTACGAGATCTGAAGGAAATGTGAGCTGGACTGTATTTATATAGGTTTTTATGGGCCCCTCTAGATGCTCAGGTAAAGGCGTAATAGGATCTTATGTGTGATCCACACAATCACGCCTCCTGCCATTCCACATGTGCATGGCAAGATACATAACTGTGCGATCAAGCATCAGATCCTATCATGCCTTGGTGGTGGTGCAGGGGGAGCCCGTATCACAATCCAAGGCTCTCCCTGTACCAGCTCACACTGCTATGAGCCCCACAGCTGACAAGGTTCTCAGTCATGGCAGCATTCCCCCTGCTGCCCTCACTGTGAGCCCTGCAGCTGGGGAGGCTCTCACCACTGCCACCACTGTGAGCCTTGTCAGCTACAGGGCTAGCAGTGAGTGGGTGATGCACCCTTGTGCCTTGGGAGCCCCTCGATTGATGGGGCTATAAAGTTATTGCACATTTTTTGTGGAATTATTTTGTAGCTTATTGCTTGTTTTATCATGCCATTAATTGGTTGAATGTGTAGCTGGGTCACAACTTAAGGCAAGATTAACTGGTTAAGTGTAACGTGAAGATGGGGCCTGTGGGAATGTCAACAGTATATTTATATAGAGTATACATGGGAACTTTTTTAAAAACAGATTGTCTGTATGGGTGATTGTTTTAGTGGGGTTGTGTATATATGTGCATAGGGAACTAACTGTATGAGGCTGTGTGTAGTGAGATGCCTGTGTGAACTGCTCAGAGGTGGTGCATGTTTCAGGTTGAAGAGTAGAATTCAGCAGTAGAGGGGTCCTTAAGGTGTGGATAGGTGTTATTAACTATTGGGAACAAAGCTAGGTGTTCTCTGTATAGAGTGTAGGATTGTGCAGGGGTAAGTGCATTTCTGTGGAGTAGAAAATGTCATGTAATACAGCACGGTGGTTGTCAATAGGGTAACATAGAGGGAATATTTAGGGCATAACAGGTGCTGACATAGAAAGGTATGTATGGATGTTTATCTATGTGGGGTATGAATAAGGGGTTTGTCTGTGTCAGGTGTGTAGGGTTTGAGGTTAGGTAGGTGTACAGGACCTGTTGTGGGGGGTGTACAGCTGTATGTTAAGAGGAGATAGGAAGGGTGTGTTTGTGTCTGTGGAAGGGGTAGATAGGGCTTTGTGTGATGGGTATGAGGTGGGTAGGATGGCTAAAGATAATAGGGTGGTGATGTGCAGATAAGAGGGTGTTATGAGTAGTGGTGTGTGTTTGTGTTGGGTAGTTAGGCATGGCTAGGGGAATGTGTGGGGATTATGAGGATCGTGTTACTGCGGGATGTGAAGATAATGTGTGGGCACTATGAGGATCGTGTTACTGCGGGATGTGAAGACCTGTGTGCAAAGTTAATGTTAGAAGCATGTGATGTTGTGCAAAGGGGTTGGGATCATCAGAGGGGAGTAGGGCTTGTGGCAATTGGTGATGAGAAAACTTCATTAACAGAGAGTGAAGTTAACCCAGCAGTATCTCATGCCCTTTCAGAAATTCAAGATCAGCAAAGTTCAAGCAGACCATGAAGAGTGAAGGTACACACCTGTGCAGCCTTAATTCTTTTCTCTGGAGCTGACAGTAGCCACCAGGAGTTACCTGCAAACACTGTAGTTGGATTCAATCTCTCAGATGTAGTTTATGGAGTGGCTGAGAGATTTGCTGGAGCATGGTGAAATTGATTGTGATATGAGGTGATCTGGTTGGGCTGTGTCCCTTGGGTGGGGTGTAAGCCCCTCTTCCTGACCCCATATGTGATTGAAGGAAAGAGGAGCGTGTGTACCTTGAGAAATCCAACCTGTCTCATTTTAGTGATGCATTGTGTAACGTGTGTCAGTAGCAGTTGTCTTTTTGTTGTTGTTGTCAGCAGAGTGAGTTGAGTGTGGCCGGTAAGTTTTAACGATAGATAAGTGAAAGTATAATATTAGATGGCACCATGGGGAATCGGTGAAGGGTTTGTGAAGTGTTAGAGGTGTAGTGTTCTTTTAAGCTGTGTTTACTGTAAGGCAAGAATAGGCAGCTCTTGTCCAGTGCAATTTAAAAACAGAGTAAGCATGTTATGGGAAATCATAAGGTTGAAGTTGCATGGGTGTGTACTGTAATGCTGTATTTCTCAGTTCTCCAAAGTTTGGATTTTGCTGAATTCAAGATTCTAGAAAGACAATGACACTAAAAGGGAACCTCTCCTCTATGTTAACAAGGGTTTTGTTGAATTTCTAAGGAATTTCAACAGAAAGAGCAATGTCACTTGTATGATTATTGATGCAGTTGTGGTTATCTTTTTTGCAACTGAGATGTTACGTGGTCTAGGACAGTGGGGGCCAATATTTTTAGCAGGTGTGACATAAATTAGCCCCACACCGTTCCTAAGTGCTACCTTGATTTACTCTGCTTCCTGCTTCCTCCCCAGTCTACTGCTTTGCTTCCTGCCCTATGTGCCACCTATCCCTTTTCTGACCTCTGACATGCCACACACAGAAGCTGCATATGCCACTTGTGGCAGGTGTGCTGCAGGTTGCCCATACCTAGCTAAGTAAAGGGATCCTTTGTGATTCCTAAATACTCCTCCTCTCCTTATCTGCAGATTTTGTTCTAGTGGAATGGTGATAAATTGATTGCAATTTTAAAGTTTTGGAGTATGTGCTTATTTATTAAGTTTACTAATAGAAGTCACAGTGTTCAAAGCAGACTGGTCACCAGAATCTTCCAGCTAGGGATATTGGAAAAGAACTCCAGTTCTATTTTGTTAATTTTGAGAACTGGGGCTATGACTGAGAAAGGTGGCCAGGGGCATTTGTATGGGGCTGCTAGAGGTAAAATTCTTGGGTGGTGTAAGATGAACTATAGTAAAAGAATTTGACAAGAACTTTGTCATTAATTAAATAAAAACTAGAGGTTCAAAGATGATCAGATAGTTCTGACCATAAACGATGTCAACTAGGGATCTAGGGTGTTATTTCTATGACCTGCAGGGCAGCTTCAGGAAAATCAAAGCCTTTGGTGCTGGGGGAGTATGGCTGCAAAATGGAAACTTAAAGTAATTGACAGAAGAACATCACCAGGAGTGGAGCCAGTGGCTTAATTTGACTCACAACAGAAAACCCCACTGGGAAAGGAGGGTGGCAAGGATTGACAGATTGATAGCTTTTTCTGGATTGTGTGGGTGGTGCTCTTAATTGATGGAGGGTTGTTTGTTGTAGCCCTGTTGGTCTCGGGACATAACCAGACAAGGTTTTTTGGATAAATATGGTATCTCTTATTAGACCAACTCAATAGTTGAAAAAAAAGTTATTTTCAAGCTTTCGGGCACAAACATCCTTCTTCAGCCATAGGGTGAGTCTGCTGGTGTTGTCTTCTCCACGGTGGAATAGAAGTCATTATTACACCATGGAGAACACACAACACCAGCAGACTCTCCCTATGTCTGAAGAAGGGTGTTTGTTCTTGAAAGCTTGCAGAGAACAATTTTTTCAACTATTTAGTTGGTCTAATAAGAGATATCACATTTACCCAAAAAACCTTGTCTGCCTTAGTTGATGGAGTGATTTGTCTGCTTAATTCCAGTAATGAGTGCCATGCTAACTAATGCCATGCCCCTCCCAGCAGTCAGCATCCAACTTCTGAGAGGGGAGTAGTGTTCAGCTACCTGAGACTGAGCAATGTCCCTGGAGTTTAACACTTGTATTATAAGATGGTTATTATAGTAATGTTAAGCAAGTGGAGAAGAGTGGAGTGGCTGGTGTCCCCTGCTGCAGGTATGTATTACAGGCAACTCTTTCCTGAATAGTTTCATCTCTCACTTCCTTGGGTGTGATAATCCAGGCTCCATGCATGCCCTGTTAGCCTTTTCCCCAGGGGAGTGCCATGCAGATGCATATAGTTTATATCACTTAATGGTATACATCTTAACTGTGTGTTTCCTGGCGTTCAGTGGTTTAAATGCAGATTCAGAAGTTTGCTTAACTCTACCCCAACTGTGCAGTTGATCCAATAAAAGCTGCTAACCCAAAAAACCGTTGTCTCCCAATTTCTGAACCATCACGGCAACACCATCCCTCTGAGAGCGCTTCCCAGCCGAGGTGCTGTGCCAGGCACCCCGAGGGGCCTTGCGAGTCTTCCGAGGGCGCCGTGCAATGCTAGGTGTAGCAACAGGATTCACACGGTAAACCCGGACGTTTCAAACGGGACCCCACCTGCTAAACGCATCCTGACCCGCTGTGGGCTGAGTGCGTTGCCGCTGCAGAATTGCTCTATGGAGTCAAAAAGGAGCCGGCACGTCCCGAGGGATGCGGGTGCCCTGAGCGGGGAGCGGGCACATCGCAGCAGGGCGCTCGGGGCTCTGTCCTGCCGCTTGCTGCTCCGGTCCCGCTGGGCGCGGGGGAAGGCGCGCCGAGCCCCCTCCCGCGCCTGGGCGGGCTGTCCCGGCCCCGGGGAGGGGCGGCCCGGGCTATATGAGGCGGCGGCCGGGGCCGGCGGGCACCGCCCCGTGGCGCCCCCCCCCGGTGCA
>NW_005841831.1:2167540-2186876 GCF_000455745.1 Alligator sinensis
GGCTGCTGCTCGCCGCCTTTTCTCTGAGGTCCGCGCCGAGGTTCCCCTCTGGGAAAAGGCTCCTTCAGACGTGCCGAAATGACCCGTCCTTTGGGTCAATCTGGGATCTTTCGTTCGACCAGCTACAATAGTGGGGCGAATCCTTCTTTCGGTAGGAAAACCTCGACCCTTCTTCAGGCAGAGGGTTGTTTTATTAGTTGGTCCAATAAAAGAGCTCGGATTGACCCGAAGAGCCGTGTCTGCCGGTGTCCGGAGACCAACTACAGCCCCGAAATGATTTAGGAGCCTTAGTTCCCCATTTCACAAGTGACTGACGGCGCTGGGGTGCTTTTGAGTGCCGCCCCTTGGCTGTCGCCTCGCTGGTTCGGGAGACGCCGCTTCCCGCTGGATTTGCAGGGGAGAGGCGCGCGCTGCCGGCCCTGGGAGCCAGGCAGGGGCTTCCCTGCTCAGGTGTCTCCTAATGGCAGGCTCAAAAGCCAGTCTGTGGGAGGGCAGCGGTGCTTGAGACTGCCAAGGGGAAACGACAAGGGGCGCAGGGAGGGGGGGAGTGTTTTCCAGCTCTGCCCTTTAAGAGAAGCCCGTCATGCTGGGTGAGAGGGACTGAGAGTCAGTTGTAAACCCATTAATGCTAGGCGTCTAAGCGAGGTTAGCCACTTTTTCTTTAAAAAAAGAAATAAAAGAGGGGGAGACTTGTTATTGCATTGTGGCTTGATGGCTCGAGTGCTCACCTGATTTGTGATGGACCGCGTTCAAATCCCTTCTCTGCCTCTTTCAGGGCACTATTTTGAACCCACATCTCCCTCTTTCCAGGAGACGCCCCTGACCACTGGGCAGTGGTGTATTCTGAGCAGGGATTGGCGTCCAAGCCTACAAACCCCTGTAAGGTCATTTGTCTCTCTAGCTAGAGAGAATATTTAAGTATTTTACACAAAATATTTACATATTTTATACAAAATGAAACAGCTTCCTCAGGAGAAAGTCAGGGAGTGCCTGACTTCAGAAATCCTGAAAACCCAGCAGCTGGGTACCCTCCTGGCTGGTAGAAAAAAATCTGGTTTAAATCCATGGTGTAAATCAGGCACATTTGAACTTGTGTCTTCCACAAGCAGAATGAATCTCTTAACCATTCAGTTTTTGGCTGTGAGATGGGGGTTCTACCTTTATCTGCTTTCATATGAAGTTACCAAATGATCTCTTGCACAATAGGAGCAGGGGGTGAAATCAGGATTGGATCTGCTGTGTGCATGCCTCCTGAGAAATACTGAGGGGTCTAGGCATCTTTACTTGCACAGCAATAGGGTACATCTATACCTTGTTCCTGGCATGTCAAAGGTGGGACTCTCCTGAGTACACCTGGCCCATCTCTACCTGCTTGCATGCACAAAACCAAAAATTGCATCAGTGAAGCTGTCTTCATTTTCACTTACCAGACCTCCTCCTTCATTTCACTGTAGGGACACTTCTATAGCAGTTTCACTGCCACATGGACAATAAGCTGATTATGAGCTGGCAGTGTGCCCTTGTTTCAAGAAGGGTAACGGCATAGTTTCATAGTTTCATAGTTTCCCTTGGAAGTTGGTTCCAGCTCCTAGCCGCCCTGACTGTGAAGTAGTTTTTTCGGATGTCCAATCTGTACCTCCTCTCCATCAACTTGTGCCCATTACTCCTTGTTATGCCAGCGGGGGCTAGGGGAAACAGCGTCTCCCCCAAACCCTTCTGGTTCCCCCTAGTGAGTTTATAGATGGTCACCAGGTCCCCCCTCAGCCTTCTCTTGTGGAGGCTGAATAGGTTCAGGTCCCGCAGTCTTTCACTGTAGGGTCTGCCCTGTTGTCCCCGGATCATGCGGGTGGCCCTCCTCTGGACCCTCTCCATGTTGTCCACATCCCTCCTGAAATGGGGCGCACAGAACTGGACACAATACTCCAGCTGCGGCCTGACCAGCGTCGCATAGAGGGGGAGGATCACCTCCCTGGCTCTACTCGAGATGCACCTGTGGATGCACGACAAGGTCCAGTTAGCCCTGCCAACCATGACCTCGCATTGTCGGCCCATGTTCATCTTGGAGTCAATAATGACACCAAGATCCCTTTCCGCCTCCGTGCTCTCAAGTAGGGAGTTCCCCATCGTATAAGTGTGCTGCTGGTTCCTACTACCCAAGTGCAGCACCCTGCACTTGTCCGTATTGAAACACATCCTGTTCCTGTTTGCCCACCCCTGTAACCTATCCAGATCCTTCTGCAATCTCTCTCTCCCTGCTAGCGTGCTCACCTCCCCCCAAATTTTGGTGTCATCAGCGAATTTAAACAGGTTGCTTTCCACCCCAACATCAAGATCGCTGATGAAGAAATTGAACAGCGCAGGCCCCAGGACCGAGCCCTGGGGGACTCCACTACCCACCTCCCCCCAAGTCGAGTATGATCCATCCACCACCACCCTCTGAGTGCGACCCTTCAGCCAATCTGCAATCCATCTGACTGTGTAGGCATCTATGCCACAGTCGCCTAGTTTATTAATTAGGATGGGGTGAGAGACGGTGTCAAAGGCCTTGCTGAAGTCCAGAAAGACTACATCCACCGCGACACCTGCGTCCATGGCCTTTGTGACCTGATCATAAAAGGCAATCAGGTTGGTCTGACATGATCTCCCCCTAATAAATCCATGCTGATTGCCCCTGAGCATCATCTCGGATGCCGGCCCATCACAAATGTGCTCCTTGATGATCTTCTCAAAGAGCTTCCCCAGGATTGAGGTAAGACTGACGGGCCTATAATTGCCCGGGTCCTCCCTTTTCCCTTTTTTGAAGATGGGGACCACATTAGCTACCTTCCAATCGTCTGGCACCTGGCCCAAGCACCACGATCGCTCGTAGAGCCGTGCCAGGGGCCCTGCAATAACCCCAGCCAGCTCCCTCAGCACCCTGGGGTGGAGAGCATCCGGACCCGCTGACTTGAACGCGTCCAGCCCCTCCAGAAGCTCTCTAACCCGGTCCTCCCCAACCTGAGGTCTGAAGGCGATCCCCTCGCGTCCGGCTTCTATCACAGCAGGGAAGTCCCGGTCCCTGCACAAGAAAACGGAGGTGAAGAATTGGTTAAAGAGGTCCGCTTTATCCTCTGACGCAACCACCAGATTGCCCCGCATATCCTGCAGGGGCCCCACATTACCCGGCGCCTTCTTCATCCTCCCAATATATTTGAAAAAGGACTTTTTGTTATCCTTAATCCTGGACGCTAATCCGAGCTCTATCTCCGCCTTGGCCTTCCTAACAGCCCGCCTGCAGGCCCGAGCAGAGGAGGTATACTCCTCTTTGGAGATTACACCCCCCTTCCACCGGGCGTACGCCACCCTTTTGGCAAGCAGGCATTCCCGGACACCCTTGGTGAGCCAGGGGGGCTTTTGGACACTCCTGCCCGCCTTGCTTCTTGTCGGGATGGACACCCCTTGGGCCCCGAGTATCGTTTCCTTAAGGAACGACCACTCCTCTTGGACGCTGAGTTCCTCTGCCCTCAAGGACCCCAGTTCCTCTCCCACTAATCTCCTCATCTCACTGAAGTTGGCCCTCCTGAAGTCTAGGGCCACCACCTTGCTGCGGGCCCTTGACACTCTACGCTGGATGGTGAATTCCAGCACGCGATGATCACTATTGCCCAGGTGGTCAAGAACCTGGAGGCCTCTTACCAGGTCGTCGCCTGCGGCCAGGACCAGGTCCAGCAGAGCATCTCCTCTGGTGGGACTGTGCACCTCCTGAATCAAGTGGAGGTCCTGCAACTCGGCCAAGAACCTCCTGGAGCGGTCCGTCCCGGCTGACTGCTCCTCCCAGCAGATGTCCGGGTAATTAAAATCGCCCATGACAACTACATCCCTTGCTTTTAGTGTCTCCGCAAGCTGGCCTGAAAATTCCCTGTCCAGCTCCTCCTCCTGATTGGGGGGTCTGTAATAGACCCCCACCGTCAAATCCCTCTCGCCTTGCCCCCCCTGGATCTTGACCCAGAGCACTTCAGCTCGCCCTTCCCCTGACCCCATACTGCTGGCAGAGGATGTGTAGTGCTCCTTGACATAAAGTCCCACCCCCCCCCCTGATACCCACAGGCATGCCAGAATAAGGAACATGGCTTTAAGTGAAGAGGTAATGTACAGGAAGAAAAAGTAACTATAGTATACTACATACAAGTAACTTTTTATATGTGGTTACATGTAGTTACCTGAAAGTCTGACCAAACTTATAGAAGTGATGCCACCAAATTTAATATTCACTTGTGCAAATACCTACAATGCAAATATCCAAATGACAAAACCAGCATGCACATGCTGATTAGGTTCTCAGAGCATATACTTGAGTTTATACCATTCTAGGCCCTTGGTGCTACTCAGGGAGAGCTTTAATGATACCTGTAGCAGTGCTAAGCACACACGGTAACAGAGAAGAGGCATAAACTTAGCTTGCTAGGCATCTTTTCACTAATCACTAGTTTAGGTTGATTACAAGTCTGCGCGAGATACACAGTGAGTCAACAGCCACTATAGCTCCATTCTTATACTAGTTTTGGGTTACAGAAGGACTTTACCAAGTGTCAAAACCAGCAGCATAGGGACCTAGCCAGGTGCCCGGTACACAGGGGCAGCAGTGACTTCCAGTTGCTGCTGCAGTTTACAATTGCAATCACATAGCTGTCAACAACCACTTTTTTTGCTTGTCCTTCCCCTGTCCCACCCATCCCACCCCAAGTCAGCGCCCAGGCTGGTTGCCATGTTTGCTCTGCCCGACTTATGCCACTGCCCAAAACCACAGTCTTGCTGATCGATTACACTGATGCTGTGAAGGTGCAGAAAACTGCCCTTTGGAGGCTGGTACCAACCCATCTTGACCTCATCAAGAAAGATGTCCTGAGTGTCCTCAGTCTGTTCTTATCCTTATGGGATGGTGTCCAATACTGCTTAATTCAGTAGTTCAGCTCTTTTCTGAACTTAGGGGACTTTCAGACACTAAGCCCTTCCTACCATCTTAAGTAAGCCTAAGCCTCTAGCTCAGCTAACACATGGGTCTAGCCAAGCTTTGCTTAGTACAACTCCCAGTCCCAGGGACATACTGGAGTTCACTTGTCTCCGCCCACCCCTTTTCTTGCCACTAATCCAAAGAAACAGAGGTGTCTCAGGGCTCCTCCAACTTGTACTGAATGCTACCAGTCCTCAAAGAAATCTGCTAACAGTAGAGAGCTGAAATACAGGAATGCTCTGGATGTACCCACTGCTCCTTCAGTCAACCCCTGTAAGGGGGCCATGTTGGGGCCTGGAGTGCAGCCCATTATGACTTACCTGCCAGATTCTATTGATTTGGAAGAAATAAAGGAAAATATTCTTAAAGTCTTGTAAATGCGAATCTGTTTCCATTTAGACTGCATTCTTCTGAAAGAAATCTGTACCTCCCCCACTTCCCTATAAGTAATGACAGAGAAAAAAGGAAACATTAATCAAACAGATTGAAATGACCTGGATAAGGGCCTCACTACTGGACTGCATTGGTAGGAGCATTGTCAATAGGTCAAGGGAAGTGATTATTCCCCCTCTTCCACATCTGGAGTACTGTGTTCAATTTTGGGCCCCCCCCACTACAGAAAGGATATGGACAAATTGGAGAGGATCCAGCAGAGAGCAACAAAACTGGTGGGGGGGTTGGGGGACATGACTTCTGAGGAAAGACTGAGGGAACTGGGCTTATTTAGTTTAGAGAAGAGAAGAGAAGAGTGAGGGGGGATTTAATAGTAGTCTTCAACTACCTGAAGAGGCGTTCGAAAGAGGATGGAGCTAGGCTGTCCTCCATGAGCGACTGGTGCCACCTTAGTCGGGGGGGCATGTGCCTCCCCTGCAACCAGTCCTGCAGGGGTCCCCCCACGGGCAATCCTGCAGGTGGGGGGCGATTGGCACCCCCATGCACCCCCTATGCCTTGCCACTGCTGTTCTCAGTGGTGGCAGATGACAGAACAAGGATCAATGGTCTCAAGTTGCAGCAAGCGAAGTTTAGATTAGGTATTAGGAAGAATTTTCTCACTAGGAGGGTAGTAAAACACTGGAACAAGTTACCCAGAGAGGTGGTGGAAGCTCCATCCTTGGAGGTTTTCAAAACCTGGGTAGACAAAGCTTTGGCTGGGATAATCTAGTTGGGGCTGGTCCTGCTTTGACCAGGGGGTTGGACTAGATGACCTCCTGAGGTTCCTTCCAACCCTAACGTTTTATGATTCTATGATTTCTGAGATTGAGGTGTGTGTGCATGTCTGCAGACTTGTTCAGAAGCATCCCTCTGGGAACAGACTGGAGATGTGGTGCAGATGACACTGGAGACTATAGAATCATAACATCATAGAAAATTAGAGATGAAAAATGATCCTCAAGAAGTCATCTAATCCAAACTCCTGCTCCAAGCAGGATCACCCCTGTCTAAATCATCTGAGACAAGTGCATGTCTAACTTATTCTAAAAACTGCACAAACAACCCACTTCCACAAGTATTAAGCACAATGCTCCAAAACGCCAAGAATATCTTTAGTTGCCACAGGTAAAAAGCAGGGGGGATGAGGATACTGTCAATGTGGATTCTGGGGCTCCTGCTATTAAGATACATTTGAGAAATCCCAGGAAATGGGCCGTGCCCTCCATTGCAGAGGAAGGCAAAAATTCCCACAATTTCTGCCAATCTATGTGGTAAAATTCTTTCATGGCCCCCCAATGTGGCAGTTGCTGTGACCCTGAGCAGAGAAACAAGACCTAACCAGGAACCTCTGGGTTTTTAAGTCCCCGCAGGAGTATTGTCATGCCTGCAGCATTAGAAGACAGCTGAGCAGGGTTACTATGAATGTCAGTGTTAACTTAATGATGTAGTAAAGCACAAGAGAGCCTTTGGTATATAGTGCCTATTCTTGAAAAGTTTACCCATCCTACATTTGATACAACGTGCACCTTCAGGGAGGATAGAAATTTTCTGTCTTTTGTTACATAGTTGTTGAGCACTTAGCACAATGACTGAAGCTTTCGGGTGCTAATGTAATGCAAATTAGTACTTTTCTCCTCATGCAAATTTACTTTTCCAAATAGTTTTAAATGTTCATCTGATACCACATATATGTTTCTGATTTTACAGCATGCATTTAATATATATGGGATATTAGGCAACTATAGTGTCACATCTATATAAGATGCTATGTTTGGAGTCTGTGGTTAGAGTTAGCATATTTTCATGTGAAGAACTGTGTGCAAAGATCACAACATTTGTGTATGTGACTGTGAAGGGGAAAATAAAAGAAAAGCAAAGAGACAGGCATAGAAAAAAAATATGTTGTGATAGAAAAATGCTTGCTTTTCAGTACAAATGGTGAGAACAATTCTACCCCAATTTTTTTTCCAGGAAATCCCTTTTCTCACAGCAATTCATGATTACTCCAAACAGGGTAGTCACAAGCACAGTCTGTAAAAACAATCAGTTTGGTCCTTAGAACAAAAGTTCCAGAGTACAGTCCATGATTCCTTGTGACCTCACCCATTTTTACAATTTCTTTTCCATTGGTGGACCAAGTTCACCGATTCTGCTGTCTTCATAATGTTATCCTCTGCATTCATTAGGTGTACAACACATGAGGCTGTGGATAAATTCTGAGCAAAAGATTTGCATGCCAAATATTCAAAGAGGGTAAGGGGCATGGGACGCTCAAAAGCCCTGTAAAATGAACACCAGATTCTGATTTTCAGAGGGCTTACTCTGTCTACTGGACACACACTATTCATCTTTTTTAATAATGATCTTTTTGAGTAATTTCTTGTTGGTGCATTGCCCCTTATTCCACATTTTATTTTTATTTGCAGCTTAAGCTGGCTCTTTCTTTGCTTCTGTTAAGAGAACTACCTTATGAGCATGTCCAGAGAAGAAATGCATTTTTCCAGTCTAAATTTATATTTGCAAAAGTTGTTTTTTTGTCATCCCCTCAGGAGTTGTTTGGACATAGGTCCTTGAGAACTCAGTCAGTTGTGAGTATATCTCAAGCCATGCCTGACAGAGCCAATAAACTGTTTGTTCAGTAATTTAATTCTGAATTTTATTGTGTGAAGGCTTTTAGTTCCCCATGCGCAAGATTGTCCCCAGTACAAACAGCCTGAAAATAACATGGTAGCAGCATGTGCAAGAAGAAGAATAATCAAATTACACATCTGGCCATTTCTACAACTTGCTGAAACCCACATATGGACCACAAAGAACTGATATTCAGATAGACTTACTCTAATCACATACATCCACACTATGTCATAGATATAATCTCCATGTATGCAGTCAAATTACCAAGCACAAATGAAAATATTGTATCTACATACCCAATCTTGTACACTTAATTTACTGCCTTCTACTTTGGGGTTCAGCTTCTTAAAATGTCCATGGGTACAGTTTAGTGTTCATGGGGACAGTATGATCATTCCCCTAGGTTGCATACTTTGGAAAGTGCACGTACCAGGAGAATTCACTCAATACATGTGGATGTAACAACTCTGAGCATTCAGTTTGGGAGCCAAAGCATTAACCATAATTTTTCATCCCCCCCAACCCCCGATAAATTAGCTTATTGTCTTTTTTGATGTACTTTAACAATGATCACAATCAGTTCACAGAACCAAGGGGGGAAGAATAAAAGAAAGATGAAAAGAATGAGAGGCAGAAAAAAGGAAGTGAGAAGACACCGATGCTTATTACAGAATTTGGGTTTTCATTCCAGTTACATTAAGTACACACCCATATTGTTCTGGAGGAGAGGAAGCTGGGTTTCCATGGTGTGAAAGACAACAGAGGACTGAGAATAAAGTGGGGCATCCTGAGGAAACCCTTGAGGCATTGGGGTGCAATTAACTCTGCAACTTTGACAACCATAAAAAGATTAAAAATAATGAGATTCTTTTTGGATAAATGAGTAGCTCTCAATTGCCTGGGAGACCCCTTGCAGTCTTATGTTTCTAGATTCCTATTTCTGGGACGGTGGGATAGAATTTTATTATAGCACTCCCTTTGTAAGAAGAGTTTATCCATTAGCTGAGTGATTTGCCCCAATGGATCAGGCATGGTTGTCCTCTTTTCTTTTATTTGTGTCTGCTTTGCACTGGTCTATCATTTTTAGATTTTGATCCTCATCTTTATTTTATGTAGCATTTTGATATTATGGTGATGGATCTATTGTGCTGGGCACTGTGTAAAAAAAAGAGATACTACTCCTCCACAGAACATGCAGTCTTAAAGAACAAGACAAGAAAGAGGAGGGGGCATCTGGCTGGCACATTCTACCAGGATGTGCCCATCACGTTCACTGAACGTTGCTGACACATTTAGCAGGTGTGTGCTGCATGTTCAGCTTCCTGGCACTGATACTTGACTGTACGTGGTATCATCAGCCATGGACTTGTCTGTAATGTTTGTTATAGAGGGATCCCCACTTATACATCTAGGAAGGGATTTTATTTAAAAAAACCTCGCTTCTTGTTTTCATGACAAGAAAGAGAAAGAAAGAGCAAGACAGAGAAAGAGAGAGCGAGAGCAAGAGACAGTGAAAGAGAGAGAGAGTGAGAGAGAAAGCCAGCCAGCTTCCAGGGCCCAGCATCACCGAGTACAAGTCAATAATAATAATAATAGCCACAATTCGTATCGTTTGTGATAATTTAAAACTTGGCTAGACAATCTACTTGAAAATTAACTTGCAATTACTGAAGGACATGCAAGAAGGTTTGAAAGGCCTTCTCCTATCTTTAACTTCTATAAGTCAGTTCTCATTATATTTGGCCAACAGCGGTTATGGTCTGACAACCGCATGAAGTGGATTGTGGGAGAAGTATATGCCACCAGCTCAGTACATAATGGACAGATGTTCTCATTACAAAATTGCCATCCCCAGCTGATATTAATGGACATTCAGTGGTCTAGTACTGCAGTGCTCAGGAAGAGCACTGAATATTGGTGCTGAATGAAGTGAGGAGGGAAGAGACTTCATGGCTTAAATGCTTCCACGTGTTGGTATCAAGATTGAGTTCATGTTGCATGAATTTGAAAAATAAATGCAGTCTGAAGGCCTTTCAAATGTTACTATTTGCTTTGGCTTTTCTTTCTCTGTTTTCTACACTTGTATTTTTTGAATTTCATTTTCCTTTTAAATCAATATAGTAATAATGAGGGTGGGCCTGACCACAGTGACTATATGTTGATGGGAAGCATTGCTAAGTGACAGAACAAGAAATGTATGGTTAGCCACTAGTGGGCAAAATGACGGAATGCCTACATGCAGCTTAACTTCAGAAGGCTGTGGCACACGGAGACATTCAGCATTTTGACTACAGCTGGTCAGTTTCTAAAAATACTAAAAATGTTCAAAACCACAAAAGAGGGAAGTACCATCTTGCAGCCACACGGAGTTGCAAATTTAAATGGACGAACAAAAACACTTCTGTTCCAAAAAGCATTTAACAACCTCATGCTTTGACTAACTGTTTCTGTGTAATGTTACAATGCTCTGTATTAAAAAGATCTTTTGCTGAAGTGCTTATTCTAGTTGACTGGGCTCTGGCTTCTAGTTTTATAACTCGGCCAATTCAGCAGTGCCATGATATGGAGCCTGATGCTTCTTTACCTCATACCTTTGTAGCCTTTATGGCAATACAAAGGATGTGCCAAATACTGCTATTCTGACTCACTAAACAGATCCCAGTTGAGGCTTTGTCTACCCCTTTGCTTCCAGAACTTGTGCCAGCAGCTGCCACAGGTAAATCCGTAAGAATGTATTCACATCTGCACAGCTCCTGGTGGCTTCACGTAGTTCTAGTAGAGTGGCTGTAGTAGGAGTAGGGCAAGGTACATCCTGGGAAGGCACCAGCTGTCAAAGGGAAAACAGCAGCTGGCAGAAGACATGGGTGTGTCTACATGCACCTTCTGCTATCTACTAGATGGCAGCAGAAGCTTTATTTTGGTCAGAGAGATGGTGTTTCTCCACTCTTTGAATGAAGGGGTTCTTCTGTCACAGAAGAGTTCTTAATGGAGACACCCACAGTTTTACTGGCAGAATCTGAGTTCTGCAGGTAAAATTCTGCAGTATAGATCTGATCTAAAGCCAGAGCCCCTTATTTTGAAACAAGGGAAAAGACGAGAGGTGATTTGCATTTTCCTCAACTACTCATATACCTACGTTTACTCCACAGTAAGTAGAAGCTAAAGTGGGAGCTTAGCTTTGAATGGAATAGAATAGTTGTCACAGAGTAGGGTGGGCATATCAAGTTACCGTTGGGGGCAGCTGATGTGTGTTAAATCCTGTCCCCTTTTAACTTGTTGTGATCTGTACCCTAGTGTCTAAAGATAGAAATGTTGGATATGGACAAAGGAACAGATTACTGCCAGTATTCAAGGCGCAGGGACTTACTAGAGGTGAAGAAAGAGCTCTGTGGTAGCTCTTCCTGTGCTTACAGTTTGTCCTGTGGGATGTGGTTCATTCAGAGCTAAGGTGTGCAGCTTTAGCTTTTACTCTGAGATGGGGGGAAAAGTAGGCAGAGGGGCAGTTACTGCCGATGTGGAGGAAGTCACACACCATACATACCTGCCCTTAGTCTCCAGGTTTCTATTTTCAGAATAATGCTAAATGTTGACAGGGTGGAAAAATTCTGTCATAACCAGATCTGTACAGTCATCAAGGACTGGAAAAGGCATTTAGAGCAATGGATTTTATTTTGGTGAGATCCATTTGGTATACTTTCTTATGCGTACATAACCCAGGTTTGGAAATATTTTCATTGCACTGGAATTTTTGTTAAAAGGGCTTTGTTGCAATAATATTCCACCTGTAGTTAATACTTCTTTGCACCCTCAACAGATTAGTTTCAAAATTGCAAAGAGCCGTTACATCATAATATAGATTCTTCATCTGTTCCATATTTCTGGAATACTTGTATTTTGCTCTTCTTTTGATTTTGTTCTGCCCATCTTTCTATTCATTTGTAGTCTAAAAATAACCCATTCTTTTTCTCTCCAGCCTAAAACAAGAAAGTTCCTTTTTACTTGTATCCACATAATCTAAGGGTGCAGAGGAATGGTAAAAGGTGCCATTTAGATTTGGTTGTGCCTTCTGCGCATTCTCTAGGTCACAGAGCACATCTTTTCTCTGTAGGTTGACTCCTATGATGTTACTGTGGCAGAACACCTTGGAGAAATCCAGCTGATAAAAATTGAGAAGCGAAAGTATTGGTACTTGGATGACTGGTACCTTAGGTATATTACTGTGAAAACACCAATAGGTGACTACCTGGAGTTTCCCTGTTACAGATGGATCACAGATGAAAAAGAGATTGTCCTCCGAAATGGAACAGGTGAGTACCGCAACAGAATGTACAACATGTAAAGCACAGACTCTTTTCCATCTTTTGCTCTCCTCTTGTTGGGATCCTAGCCTTCTCTCCAATTGCTGTTCCCTTTTTTCTCAGTTGCGAACCCAACGCACATGCTTGACATTACATCCTGACATTGTGGGATAGGCTTTTCCAAATGATCAGGCCCCAAATGCAGATTTATGAAGTGTTTGCCCAGTTTGGAGTTAGCAATCGGGCTGGGTAGTTTTGAGAACATGGGACATAGGCTAGGGAGTGGTTCTAGATGTGGGGATCCTCAGCACACTTCTACTGCTTCTTCACTGCTGGAAGACCTTTTAAGTCCTTGCACAAACATTCCCTTGTTGCTTAACCTTGAGACCCTAAAGCATGCCAGTTCTCTAGGTATTATCCACCATGAAATTGTCCTACTTTCTTAGGGTTCATTTCAAACCCAGGAAACTGTTGCTTACAATGAAAATCCAATTTGCAGAGCATCAGGGCTAGCTGGCAATTAGATTAACCAGAAAAGAGGTGTCTTTATCCTGTAAGAACCAGGAAAAAGGATGATAGGGTTAAATGTAGTGAAGTGAATGGTTGGTATTGTTGGTGGCAACTGATTTGATCTGGGACCTATGCTTTAGCCTGATCAGCTTACCACTGCTCTTCCTTTGCCATTCCAGTGGCCCCACAGTTGTGCCTCTAGCAATGTCTACACTGTGGCAGCAGGGTCACACCGCTAAGGGAATAAACTCCACCCTCCTGCTTCATGCACTTTAACCTTGGAAATGCAACTGTGAGGACATCCCAGGGACACCCAGGCTCTGAGCACGCTATCAGGCTAGCTAGGTTACAGGTGTGCTGCTGACTAGTTACTGACAGGAGAGGCAGGCGACAGTTCTATAGCCTGGCCTTCGACTGCTTGCACCTAAAGCAAAAGACGCACTTAATCCAGAGCCTCTCTGGCTGCCCATTATAGTAGGACTCAACTGCTTGACTGCCCCTTGCTAGGGGAGGACTGGTTTGGGGAAGATGGGATTATGCCAGGATTGAGTCCTCTCTGGGACTCCCTGGGCTCATCTACACATTCATTAATGTGCTATAATTATGACACATTAAATTTAGTACCTTTGGGCATCTATACACATGCTCCAGGGTGGAGGGGGCTGCTTTAATTAGAGTGGCTCTGAGAGCCATTCGAGTTAAAGCACCTGCAGTGTCTTGTGTATTCAGGGTCCTGTGCTTCAAAATGATGGTGGAGCACTTTAACTAAAGCTCATCAAATGAATACACATGATGTAGAGGCTGCTGGAGCATGCTGATTAGCATGCTCTAGCAGACTCAATTAATCATTTAATTGAGTCTGCTCTGACACATGCTAATTAGCACACATTGGAGCAGAGGTCCGTTGTGTATAGGTGCTCTGTAATAACAGGTACTAAACCTAATGTGCTATAATTGGTGCTACTGTGCATCAGTGCAAATGGATGCTTTTTTGTGATGCTTAATGCTCATTGGACTAAGTCTACTGCACATTAGTGTAAACAAACACTTTTTTGTGATGCTTAATGCCATTTGGACTAATCTGTGCATTAGCACATTAGCATGGTTTTTGCCACCTGTACTAATGTGCAGTAGAATTAGCGAAGTATCTCATGTAGATGCTCCCCCTCTTCTCTATCTCAGCTTCCCTTTTGCTCAAGCCCATATAGAGATACATTTAGCTCTAGCACACATCTTCTGATAGGCTGGTTTCACTTCCATTTGTCTGTCTGGTGCTTCTGGGAATCCACCTAAACCACCACTTTAGTGATCGTGGAATGTACCAACTAACCAAAACTTGTCATTGTGAAACTGAAGGGAGGCTTTCTTATCCCTTGTTTTATTGTCCTGGAGTGTTGTCTTATTCTTTTCCTGCTTTCCTTTCCTTATCTTGTGGTAAGAAAAGATAAGGAACTGCCTGCCTTTATATTTATCTGAAGCTTCCAACAGTTCAAGAAACCTAGCATAAGCATATAGATACAATATAGCAATGCATAAACTACACCAGGCTACACAGTTTATACATCGTTATTAATATAATAGAGCCTACAGTATGCACATGTAGACTTTGTAAGCAATTTTGTTATTCATCAGTCCATTAGTAATTAAACCTGATGCTAAGACCTTCTAGCAAGTGGTTTCTTGTTATACCTGTCTTGCTAAACCTAAATTACCATTTGCTTAGTTGGCTAAGGTATTTATTTAAAACACGCTACTGAACGTGCCATTTAGAATACTTGAAGGACTCATGCTATGATCACTTAAGAGGAAGTTGGGGCCTTCTCTTCAGTTGTGCTCTTGCAGCCTGTTTGTGCCTTTAAAAATGGCCAAGACTGATTTCTGGCACCTAGGGCATTCTCATCACCTCATTTCCTTGAAAGCATGAGGTATGGGAACTGGTAGGTGCACATTCCTCAGTGGCATGACTGAACACTGCTGCCCCTGCATAGACATACCATCACTGAAGTTTGATTGCTGCAATGTGCCACAGAATAATGAACCACTAAAAACGTTGGTCTTGTGCCTGAAGATATTGTTGGAAAGCCCTGCTTTCGTTTAACTGCTATCTCTGCATTTAGCTCACTGAGTGTCTAATTAGGGATACACTGAACCTAGGAGTTTGGTTTTCAGTGGACATATCTGCATGTGGAATTAATGTACCTGAATTTTCTTTTCAGAAAAAAATCCAGCTCATTAAAGTGTTCTAGGGCATAGGTTTACACATATACCCCATCCGGAGCAAATGGCTCCTGACAGGAGCAGCCTAATCCAGCGCTGTTTCTGTCCTGCTCTGGCCTCCCTGCAGCAGCCAGGGGGAACTCCAGGCTCCCCCAGGTGTCAGCCCCAGGGCTGGCAGGGGGCACAGGGCCAGTCCCAATTCCCATGTGATTGGGAGAGTTGTCCCCACTGAGTGGGGACACTATCTGCGAGCCATGTGGGAATTGGCAGGGTCCCAATTCCCACATGGCCGGGGATGCTGTCTGCCAGCAACGTGGAGATTGGGAGGGTCCTGATCTCCCTGTGGCTGGCAGGCAATGTCCTGCCAAGCGGGACAGGTCTCCCTGCCCCCTGTGGCTTCTGCTGGCTAGGTTGTCCAGGAGCAGTTTGCTCCCAGTCAGCATTTATACATGCACTACTGTGCAGTAGCTAATGTGCCATTAATCTAGTACCTGTAATTGTTGGTACCAGCAAACTGTGCATTAGCTTAATTTACTGCACAGTAAATCCCACACACATGTAGATGCTGACACTTTATTGCACATTAGATTAGTCTTTTGTTAGATGCACCCAGTATGGTTAAGGCCGTTAATGGTCTAGGCCAAACTTTCTTTCTCAGCTCTGGTTTAGTGCAGAAGTTCTCCTCTTTAGGAGCATGGAAAGGGCTTTTCATGTCTATTATTTTCAGGACTGTCTTTCAAGGACAAAAAGCAGTGTGTGGCTTTTGGTATGTGAAGAAATAAAGGATTAAACTACTGAGATCTTGCTAATATTAGCAAGTTTGCCAGCCATATATAGATTAGGTTGTTATCAGCTGCATTACTTCTGCCAGTATTGTCTCTGAACCTTAAACAAGCATTTCCTTAAAAGTGCTAGTGGCTGCATTCACATTTCCTTTTGTGTATGTAAAGTACGTTGTCTGCTTTGCTTTTCCTTTGGTCTGATCCATAAACTTATCTTTCCTGTTCCATTTATTTTAATTGGTCTCTACCTTACTGAATAACATCAAAGCTACATGTTCAGAGCATCAGTCCATCAATGATAAGAAGCCTGTCTTTCATTCTTCTCTTCCTTATTCTCCTACTATTGTTTTTCCAGATCCATAAAAGACCGTGTGATTCTAGGATAGGCTGCCTTTTTCTAGAGCCATTCTTCCATGGGGAATGTTTAACAAGGCTGTCATTGAAGCAGAGAACTCCACTTGTGTCTGACATGCAAAATCAATTCACAGATACACTACCTATGAAGTTATAAGGAACAGTATAAGGACTGTGCAGTAGATCTGATCTATCTAGATTTAAGCAAGGCATTTGAGAATGGACTTCACAGGAAATATTTAGTTCAGCTTCAGATGAATAGCTGGCTAAAAGCGAGACTACAACAAGTTATAGTGAAAGGACAGTTACCTGATCAGAGAAAGGTTATTAGAGGTGACTTTAGGGACTGGTCTTAGAATCTATTCTGTTTACTACTTTCACTAGAGAACTTGGCTCAGGAACTAGATGTGTCCTTATGGACTTTGTGGATGACAAAATTTGGGACATACTGCCAATACAGAGGAGGAACAGATTATTATATAGGAAAAAATAGATAATCTTGTGAATGGAATAATAGAAATGGGATAAAAGTAATGGTATGAAGTGCAAAGCCACTTAAGGACTAATACAAAGAACTTTTGCTATAAGCTACACTCTGGTTGGAAGTGGCAGAATACATTGGTTATGTGTGGGATGACTGGGAGCTGCAAATGTGAAACAGATGTGAAAAAGGCTAATGCAAATTTAAGGTGTATTCTGTGGGATATTTTTAGCAGAGACAGGGAAGTATTCATATCTCTGTGCAAGGCACTGGTTAGGCCTCATTTAGAATACTGTACATAGTTCAGGTCACCTTTATTAAAAAAGATGAGCTTAAAATGGAGCAGGTGCAGAGAAGGGCAATTTATAATGATGAAAGGAATGGAATATTTATCTTATCTTAATTTATCTTGAGAGAGACTAGTTTGTTAGCAAAATGCAGGTTGAGAGGGAATATGATTACTTTCTGTAAGTACATTTTGGGGTGATATCAGGGAGAGAGAAGAGCTATTTGAAGTAAAGGACAAAATTGGTACAAAATTAAATGGGTTAAAACTGGTCACAAAAAGTTTTAGACTATAATATAATTAGAAAGTTTCTAACAATAAAGGAGTGAGTTCTTTAACAGTTTCCTGAACAAAATAATGGAGACAGGGAAACTGAATTATTTTAATATGGGGCTTAGTAAGTTTATAGAAGGGACAGTAAGGCAGGCACGCTCCTGGAATAGTAATCAAAGCGTGGGATATGAGGTCTGTGAATGTTTGGTATCCTCATGACTGGGGTAAAAGGAAACTTGATCACTGTTTGAGTTGCTAATATATGTGGGAGGTGCTTGGGAAACCCGTGCTTCAGGGCTTCTGTCACTTGCAGCAGAAAAGAATATTCTTCTCTTTGAATGCATTATTTAGCTTCCCACTGACCCCACACTTCCTCTAAAGCTTTATACATTGACTGTGGCTGGAGGTAGGAGATAGATTTGGGTGTGCTAGTGTTCACGGACTGTAATCTTGCAGGGGTCTGCATGGTTTGGACCACTGGTGTTTTTGTTTTTCCTTCCCTGGTAGCCTGGGGAGGTAGCCTGGGAGGTAGCCTGGTAGCCTGGGGCATGGTCCACTTCTTAGGATCATCTGACCATGTGCTAGCCTGACAAATACCTTGTTGTTACAGTAGTCAAGGCATTGTTGATGCCTTTGTCTCCCCAGCTCTCTCCCAGTGGCACACTGTAGAGATTTGTCTATACTGACTTCTTTTGCACACCACAACCACAAAACACCTTTGTGATTGTGGTGTGCAAGAGAAGCCAGTATGGACAGTCTTTCTTATGTTGCCTGCAGTCACAGAATCTGGACTGGACAGCCTGGATGGTTCATTCCTATCTTGTGTAGTTCTAGGGCTGGAAACAGCCCACCTGAAGGTGTGGGCAATGAAGAGATCTCACATCACAGTGTGCCTCTCCTTCATTTCATAGCTAAGCTGCCCCGGGATGACAAGATCCAGATCCTCAAGCAGCATAGACGCAAAGAGCTTGAAGACCGTCAAAAAATGTATCGGTGAGTATCTTTTCACATCCCTGCTTTGTAGTGTGCGCACCCAGAGAAGCCCCATTCCCTCTGGCAGCTGAGTGCTTGTGGCACAAAACCATGGAGGTGACTGTCACAAGTTGGCTGTCTTGGCAGTGAAGCCAAGCATTGAAGCAAAACTGTATTCCCCTGGAGGTCAGGATTAGAGCAGAGGGGAAGGACAGCATCATGGTGTTTACTTTGCTGAACTGGGCCTGTTCATCTTTTTCTCCTGTTGGCTGTACACAACTTTCGCTGAGGCTGGATTAATTAAAGGTATAGTCCACTGTTGGTGCTGAGAGTCAGCATAGTCTAGCATCTCCATTTAAATCTCAGGTAAGACCTTTCTTAGGAACAGAGGTATGTAGGGCCAGAAGAGACTGCTCAGGTCACTGAGGCCAGTCTCCTGTCATCGCAGGTAACTGTAATTGACAAGTCCAAAAGGTTCCACAGGAACATTCATTTCAGCCCTCCTGCATGCACAGCCACAAAGGCTCTGTCTAGCCTTCCCCTAACCCCAACAAGCTTAGGATCTTCAGAAACAAAACCCCCGAGCTTTAGTAAACTACAATGTGCCATAAGAAGAGAGCAGGAGAGGCCAAGGGAACTCAGTGCCATGGAACCGTGCAGCGAAATGGAATTTGTTAAGTAAAGTATGCTCAAATATTTTAAACAGTATAGGAGCATCTACATGTATGCTTTAATGTGCATTAGCCTATTTTAATGCGCATTAAAGTGTCATTAAAACTGTGCTATTTAGCTAATGAGCCTTAAAATAGGTTAATATGCATTAAGCGTCACTTAAAAACTGTGTTCTTTAGTTAATGCACATTCATAGATTCATAGATTCATAGATGCTAGGGTCGGAAGGGACCTCAAGGGTAGGGGAGAGCACCACCTCCCTTGGGAGCCCCCATTCCAGACCTTGGCCACTAACTGTGAAGAAGTTCTTCCTAATGTCTAGTCTAAATCTGCTCTCTGCTAGCTTGTGGCCATTATTTCTTGTAACCCCCGGGGGTACCTTGGTGAATAAAACCTCACCAATTCCCTTCTGTGCCCCCGTGATGAACTTATAGG
>NW_005841831.1:2187550-2187907 GCF_000455745.1 Alligator sinensis
CAGCCTCTTAACTTGTTCACCAGTATGGGGTGGGATACTGTATCGAAGGCCTTCCTGAAGTCTAAGTATATGACATCCACCCCTACTCCTGTGTCCAGGCGTTTCGTAACCTGGTCATAGAAAGAGACTAGATTAGTCAGGCACGATCTGCCTGCTACAAAACCATGCTGGTTTCCCCTCAGCATAATTTGTCCTGCCGGGCTTTCGCAAATGTGAGCCTTGATAATTTTTTCAAAGACTTTGCCAAGGATGGAGGTGAGACTGACTGGCCTATAGTTGCCTGGGTCCTCCTTCCTCCCCTTCTTGAAAATGGGGACTACATTGGCCCTTTTCCAGTCCTCCGGGACCTGGCCCGTG
>NW_005841831.1:2187950-2195461 GCF_000455745.1 Alligator sinensis
TGACTCTGCACCATCTCAGGGTCTACGCATGGCAGTCTGGCGCCTTGCTGCTGCCTCTCTACAACCCCAGTGAGAGACTTGTCGTGCCCCTCACTTAGGAACACAGAGGCAAAGAACTCATTGAGGAGTTCAGCCTTGTCCCCCCTGTCTGTCACCAATTGCTTCTGCTCATTTAGTAGGGGTCCTATTCCACCCTGGGCCTTCCTTTTACTCCCTATATATCTAAAAAACAATTTCTTGTTATCCTTTACTTGGGATGCCATCCTCAGCTCCATGGTAGCTTTGGCCTGTGTAACTGCCTCCCTACAAGCTACATTAAGACAGGCTAATGTGCATTTTCCTAGTACCTCACAATGGAGGTACTAGATTTAATGCACGTTAACTAATGCATGTTAATGCACACGCCCTATATGCCCAGTCCTATAGAGGAAGGCAAAACAAACCCAATGGTCCTCACCAAATTGTCCTGAAAATTCGATCTTGACTCCACATCTGGTGAGTAGTTAAATCTTGACAATGTGAAGAACTCCTACCAGCCAGTCCTCTGAGAGGTTTGTTAAACTACTGATAGCTGCCATGCCACACATGAATGGTAGGAGGCATGATTGTGGGATTGAGCATCAGATCCCATCATGCCATACTGCTGGTACAGGGGGACCGTCCAGGCAATCTTTGCACCTGCGGCTGGGGGCCCTGTCAGCTGATGAAACTCAGCCACAGGAGCGCATGATGCACCCTGGTGGCTGAGAGCTTCGATCACTTCATCAGTTTGAATTCCCATCCAGGGGAGCTCCACTCCCCCAGTTGGGACCCCTGATCAGCTGACCAGTGCTCCCAGCCTCTGGAGCATTTGGGAGTGTCCCCTGGAGGCTGGGACCACTAGCCATATATTCAATTAAAGGTGTGATAGGAACCAGTGACAAAATTATTGCACATATTTTGTGTAATAACTTAGTTTTTTATTCTTGGTTCTATCATACCATTATTGAGTAAGTATGTGTCCAGGTCACTACTAAAATGTGATTAACCAGTCAATCACATTTTAAGTGTAATGTGCATTGGGGGCCTCAGTGCCACTATGAATACCATGGCTGGGGGAATTCAGTGGTGTAGTCTTTTTTTGACCTTCAGCACAGAGCTGAACTTCAGCCAGAAGGAGTAGAGGAAATTTCCACCCCTCTCCCCCGTTTTTTTGTCCAATCCCTTTTAGGATTCTGTCTTCATTTGGTAAACTGGAAGAATGATGTGTCCCTTCCACATTAAAATCCTTTGCCATGAGCGTAAGGGTGAGAGTGACTTTTTATAATTGATAGATTAATGTTCCAAACTCAGGTCCTAGATGTTATTTAATCAGACAGAGACTTCCTTAAAAATGATGGTAAACCAACCACAAAGAGAAGCTAAAGGGACAGACTAATAGGTGAGTGATGCAGAAGAGCTGATTTACATATGCAAAGGAGATGCAAATATAGAGCCCTTTAGAATTCTAAGAAAATGACTGTTTATCTTTTGGAAGTAGAAACAGCAGATGTAACACAACTGAGAATAAACAACAGAGTCTGGCAAAATCTTTTAAAATTCTTCTTGTATTTCAGAAATTGCCTGTTTTCATGTTGAAATTTAAAATCGTCACACTGGTGCCACAAATCAAGCTTTGTGGAAGACAAAAAACATATCCCATTGCCATTAGGAAACACTGCTCTTTGGCTGAGGCTGAATTGCTAAGGGAGTTCTGTTTCTCTAGGGTTATTAACTTAAGTCCACTTTCCTCTGTCTGGAAGGCCTGAGTGCTTTCAGCTGTTAAAAATTCTGTGTGTCTTTTTGTGAAAACAGGAGGCAGGGTTGCCCTGGCATCCCAGGTAGGTTACACCCCACTAAATGATAACCCTGGTTCTACCTGGGTGTGCTTCTATTCATCTTTCTTCTGGAGAAGCAATGCTATTTAGTACACTGAACATTAGATTGGAAGTCAGGGGCTTCTATGTACTTATTTCAATGCAGAGCCTGGGACATGTTACTAACCCATTTTATGTTTCCTTATTTGTAAAATTTGTAACTATGATTTAATAAAGTGTTGCATGTTAACCAAATCACAGCTGATCTTCTCAGTCATGGCTGCATTTTAGGGTTGAGTGAATGAGCCTTATACCTAGGCTTGGCAGGATTTGATTGTTAGTGATAGACATCGATAAACAATGATTTCACCAGGCAGTCACAGACCAATGGAAAAATATTTCTGTTGGTAATCATCAAAACTTACAAAAAGGAAAAGTAAAAAAAAAAAAAAATCTGGGATGGAGGTATGGAAATCTGGGGCAAGGGGTGTGCACGCACGCGCACGTGCGCGCACACACACACACACACATACACGCACACACACACAGAGGCTGCGACGGGGGCTTGGAGGGGCAGAGCTGGTAGCAGTGGGGAGCCCAGTGCTGCCAGCCACTTGCTCTGCCCAGGTCCCAGCTGTGGCAATGAACAAACTCCCATGGAGGCCAGGCCGGGCTGATCCCACAGTCTTGATCTTGTGTAGTCATTTACCTTTGTGTGTGGCAGATATAGGATTCTATAAATTGGGATTGCTAATGTCTTGTAGCACAGGTGTAAGTCACTATACAGGGTAGGGAGGAAAGAGACCCACAGTGTGCTTATAAAACTCTTTGTCATCTTTCAGTGGAAGGAATTATTACAAAAGTCACTATCATTACCCCAGCCAATCTGCTGCAAGCATTGTCCATGGTACTGAGTCATACAATTCACAGAAGTAGACAGAACTGTACAGTTTATTTATGTTGTTACCAAGACTCCTTTTCTTTTTAACTTCTCTGCCCAGGTGGAAGGAATGGCACCCTGGCTTCCCCTTAAGCATTGATGCCCATTCTCACAGTGATTTGCCCCGTGACATCCAGTTTGACAACGAGAAAGGAGTTGACTTCATTTTGAACTACTCCAAAGCGTATGTGTTCTTGGGGCTCTTGGAAATGTTAAAAAATTAATTGGGAAACTAATGAAAAATGTCATGCTTTGCTTTTGGTTCCTTTTTAAAGTTTAAAATGAGAACTGTCATTGCAACGTCAATATATGAAGCGGTCCTACATTATTCAAATACCAGGAGAAAATATGGTGAAAAAAATTAATATGGTTTTTTAATTTCAAAATGTGCATCATTCCAACTTCGGATCTGGAAGACAGAGTGACTGCTGGGCCCAGGCTATGCTGGTCATGCCATGTGGAACACCTAAATCATAGCAAAGGACTAGTATGAAGCAAGTGGATTGATGGAATTTCTAGCTAACTTATTAGTGCTCATATCAGCTGTTTCTTTCATGAAACATAGTCCTTTGGTTTGCTCTGAAGAATCTATGGATCTTTTTAACAGCATGAATGGGGAGTGAGACAGATTGGGGATGATGGACATTGTTTGGGGTAAACCTGTCCTAGAGTCTAATTAGGGAAAGGATGCCACATCCCAGGCTCTGGTTGAAAATTCTTGATGGTGTAACAACCATGACTAATGGCAATTCACACTTGGCCTTCACCACCAAAAAGGAGATAAAACTTCCATTGCATAATTTGTGGAAGAAAATTTCCATAGGTTTTTTGTGTGTCCATCCCATTCTGCCCTTCTAATTCCTCCCTGCCCTTTTTTTTTCCTTCTAGGAACTGCTTCTCATAATGGAAGCAGACTTTGCATTAAACAAGGGGTTTTAAAACAAATACATGCATCTATTATTATAAGTGAAGAAGCTGTATCCTAATAGCAGTGAGTCATTCTAGGGTGTTCATGAAGAAGGACACTATATTTTCCCAGCAGCTGTAGGCATGTGGATCCAGCTTCCCAACCCTAAGGAGCCCCATTTCAGAGCCTTTGGCGTTATAACACAAGCATCCACACGTGATAGCCAGTGGTGGTGTTTGCCACATGATATTTAAAGTCTTGCAAAAGATATGTGCAGAGCATTTGAATTGGGGGGGGGGGGTGTCAGTGACAATATTCACAGGATATTCACTTGATAGGAACCCAAAACTTATTTTAGCATTCTGGTGGACATTCTCAAGAAGTAGTGTGTTATAACAGCTCTTCTGAAGAAAAGCAACTGGGCAACAGGGCAGGGCTTCCTTCCTGGCATGAAGGGGTGAGGAACTACTCCAAAGCGCATGTGTTCTTGGGGCTCTTGGAAACGTTAAAAAATTAATTGAGACAAAAAAATTGTTCAGATTACAGCTGAGATAAATGTAGTGGCCTTCATTTATTTATTTATCAGTTATCTTATATTTTCATATAAGAAATAAACCACAATGTTTGAAGGCTAGGGTTTTACCTTTGGAATTAAATGGTACCCAGAAGTAGAAACCCCATGGGGTCAGTGTTCCTGCTGGGTGTGGTGGTGATGATGAGCTCACAGAGGTGGAGATAGACTGTTAAGGTACAACTGGGAATAATGGGAGTGAACCTGAACCAAGTGGAGATGTACAAGCTTGTGGAGAAGGGTTGTGATGTATTCCTCATTGCTTGGGACATTTAGAAGTGAACTCAAATGCAGGAGAATACAGTGGGAGGGTGCCTGCTTGAGTGGTAGTCAACCTGTTTTGCTAGGTGTGCCACAAGTTAAACGCCCCCCAACCCTTCCTGAGTGTTGCTCTGATGCTTGCCTCCAGAGCCGAGCTGGATAGAATTAGCTCCCTAGCACGCTGGAATGGAGGCAGGGGGGCATGAGCCTTGAGTCATACAAAGTAGAGTGGAGTAGGGTGGGAAGATGCTGCAAGAGGGAAAGTCACTGCCAATCCTTTCCTGGCCCTGTAACCACCACACTTTTATATTGGGATGGAGGATCCCAAGCCCTTTTAATTTGGCAGTGGCCAGGGAGGGGTTAACCTGGCTCTTGGTAGTGACAGTTGACACTTCCTCCTGCTCCATTCTGCCTGGCCAGAGGCTCAAGCCCTTCTGCCTCCGTTGCAGCATCTCCCTTTACTGGGTGTCTGGGGCTTGCGTGTTGCACAGAAGCTGCCCATGCCACTTGTGGCATGTGTGCCCTGGGTTGGTCACTTTTGGCCTATACGGACAGTAATCTGTTTCCTTGAGCTCACTTTGTTGGGATAAGGTTCATCTAGAGTGTTTGGAGAGCCCAAATCCTTACCCTAGACTCGCTGTTGCAGATGCCTAGAGTGTATGGCTATGCTGGGCCAATGGCATAAAAGTACAGATAGCATGCATTTTGCTGTCTCTACCTTGCTTTTCTTTCCGGTGTGTGGCAAGGTTCCTATGAAATGCCTGAATTGCTGAATGGAGAATGGTTTCATTCTGAGTCTTTTACAGAATTGATAAAAGAGAAGGAAGCATTGTGGTTTCCTTTCTTCAGAGTTGACTTTTGAGCAGCTAGACATGCTTGCATGCATGACTCTCACTGTGCTAAAGCAACAGCTAGTCTGAGATCCAGTATATGTGGGGTTGAGTAGATCTTAAGTCTCTTGTTTGATTTGATTGAGGTAACAGTCACATAAGCACCATAGGCTCAGAAGGGGAATGGCCATGATGAGTTCAGTGTATCATGATTTGCTTGAATTCAGTCCCAGAGAATTGGTGAGCCCAAGCACCTGCTGGCAGTTCTCTCACACAAGGCTAGCTTGTCTGGCTTCTCATTACACGGATAAATCCGAAGCAGTAATTCAGAGCCAAACAAGTGTTCATTGTTTTATTTGTATTTCTGCTTTCCCTCTTGCTTTTTCTTAAAACTTTTCCATCTGATGAACTTCTGGGGAAGCACCCCTTCCTATTATCTGGCACATTTTCCATTCTTGATGCTCAGAAAATGTTCTTCCCTAGAGTATGATACTTCTTGGTCTCTGAAGACAATGATCAGATATCTTTCTGAGTGTACTAGCCTTACTCCATAGCACACTATACTACATTGCTATATACTACTTGCTGCTTCATCTGGGCTAGGTACAGACCTTAAAAAAGCCAGAGACAGAATCAGTCTAAGTTATGTGGTTTTCTGCACACGGTGTAGTTTATATTGGTAGTGAACAAAACACACATTCACCTTTTGGTGGGAGGTCGGCAAATCTTAGGCTGGGTTCCATCATTTTTAAACTATTTTTTATTCTGTGCGTTGAACTTCTGGTCTGTTACGGGTATAGACCAATTTCTGATTGCTTATACCAGTAAATGTGTAATGTCTGTACTTGTTCCTGAAGTTGCTACTGATCTTACAACAAATGAAGCATTTCATATCTGTCTGGCTTAGGGTCAGTTCTCCCTAGATTCACAAAGAATTCCCCTCTTGGTACCACCAAGCACCTTTTATTGTTGCCCCCATATTCTAGGGCGCTCTTGCAAAGGATTGCTCACTGATAACCCTAGCTCTTTCCTGCAAGATTTTGCTTCATATATTCCTGTTGACTTCTCAGCTCTTTCTTGACCACTCCTTATCCCTTTCCTCTTAGTGTTATCTGCAAACATTAACTCAGCAAATCAGGAGTGCCCAGGCAAATCCCCTTTCTCATTTGAATCTATTCCAGTCTCTCTGGATTTTTAGTAATATTTGAGGTTTGCCTCTAAGCAGTGCTTTACTAACAGCTAGTCACACTCACGTGAGATGGGCAAGTATTATCCCCATAGAGGAGCATAGGTTGAGGTACAGGGAGGTGAATAACTTGACCCAGACTAGAGAAATTTCTGTCCACAGTGGAATTAGAACTCAGACAATTTTGACTCCAAGTCCGGACAGTCTCTTAGTCTTTATTCAGATTATTTAGTTTCTGAGTTTCCAGTTAAATGTAGTGGAATATCAAAGTATATTCAGCCACTTACTGAATATAGTGAAAAGCTCCAAAGTCCTGATTATCTCCCCATTCTGTCTCATCTTTATCCATAACACTATGTTTTCATATCCCACTTTTTATTTATCTGGTCATTAATGCAGTTTACCAGTCTGGCCCTGGTCTGGTTTGACCATTGACCTTCCTGTATATGTTATTGGATATTTCAGTAAAGCTCTCAGAGATTTCTCCCCCAACATTATCCCATCCTCTCTCCCATAGGCAGATCTAGGATTTTGAAAAGGGGGGTGAAGATGACGTGGCATATCACCACATATAACACAACACACATTTTTTTTTATTTAAATAGAAACTAGAAGCTTTATTAATATGCTAGGGGGCTAGCAGTATATAAGGCAGTTTAAGATCAAAGCAAAAACATATATAAATATTGGAATGTGCACTAATTTGCTAGAGTATACAGTTCTAAAATTCACAACAAACTAGGCAAAAAAATAGCCAAAAGATATTGTATCATTAATCCTGTATTCATTACAGTTTAATGTGCATCTCTTATTCAGATTCATAAAACAAAATCTAGCCTTCCTGTGTGTTTTGAAAGTGTCTCCAACACTTCCCTGTCAGTGATGCTACACCTGAGTTAATATTACTACACCCAAGTTAAGATTTTTAGCTAGAGCTAAAAACTGTCTGCACTGCTGTGAAATGGTAGAGACATTAGCAGG
>NW_005841831.1:2195492-2209303 GCF_000455745.1 Alligator sinensis
CAGGAATGGCTAACATACAGCAAAATTGCAAAAGAAAAGATAGTTTGACTAGTAAAAGATCAACTACATCCTCCCTGGATTCATCCCTGTCTTACTCAGGGCTCAGATTTGTCTGGTGCTAGGTTTGGGGGTTATTCTCATAAGCATTTTAAAGTGGTATGTAGCAATCTAGGATTTCTCACACCAGATTAAGACTTGTGATCCACTGAGCCCAGTGTTCTTCTTCCAACCACTGCACATGCCCATTCTAGATGGAGGCAAAACAAAGTGCTAAATATTCCTATTACTCTAGCACCATCCTAGAACTTCTGGCCAGAGGCCCTTTGTGCTAGGTGTTTTATAAACTCCTGACAAAGGGCGTTTCTACGCTGCCTCTGTGCCATACCTGGGACCACTGCCAAGGGGCACAGCCTGCCCTCTCATTCCAGCCCTGCATGTACCAGATCCCACAGATAAGGCAATGCAGCCCCATCAGAGAAGCCTTGAGCAAACACCAATAAGCATGCTGGACACAGAGAGTGCAATAGTGTTGGGTGCATGCTCAGTACTACTCAAAAGAGGCTACCTGCCCACATTTTAAGGAGTTGAAGTGCCTGGAACTGGGCATGTTTCATGGAAACACTCCTACCCAGGGCACAGAGGCAGTGTAGATATACCTGGTAGGCCTGTGCGAAGTGGCTAGTATTTGCTTCGGATTCAGATGATTTGGGGGACAGTGATTTGATTCAGTGATTCGAATTACTGTCCCAATTCGATATGGCCAAATCTGATTCAGAGATTTGGTGGCTGCTGAATCTCTGAATCAGCCAGGCCTATCTTCTACCCGCTCCCCCAGCCTGGCAATGGCTGCCCCACCCACCCCAACTCCTGGCACTTTGGAAAAAAAAAGCCCCAACTCAGCAGGTGCAGCTGGGGGAGGGGGTGATGCCCGCTGCCCCCCACTGCCCCACGCTGCATGGGGAGGCTCTGCATGAATGCCCTGACCGCCCCCCCCACTGTCCCACGTCCCCCATGGCTGCACCGCCCGCTGCGGCTCCAGCCCTTTAAGGGGGGCAGGGAGGGGGAAAGCCCTGAACTCACCCTTCCTCTGCCCCCTTACAGGTGCCCTGTCCGGGCTGGCTTCGGCCCTTTAAGAAAAAAAAAATGAAATAGCACCACACTCACTGCTCCTGCCAGCGGGGGGCAATCTCCACTGCCCCACGCCATGTGGGGGGCTCTGCATGAGTCCCACCAAAGCCCTGAGGCTGCACCAGGAGCCATGAGTCCCAGGGCTTTTCTCCATTTTTATTTTTTCTTAAAGGGCCAGAGCTGGCCCAGGCAGGGCACCCTTGAGGGGCTGGGGGAGCAATGGGGGAGGTTGGGGGGCTTGTGCAGAGCCCCCTATGTAGCATGGGGCAGTGGAGGCCAGCCAGGATCACCCCACCCCCCTGCCCGGCAGCACCTGGTGAGCACCAGGGCTTTTTTTTTAAATACCAAGCTGGGGCAGGCAGGGCAGCCATGGGGGGGCTGGGGGAGTGGGTGGGGGTTGGAGCCTGTCAGTGGTTCCCCCATGGTCCCAGCCTCTCTCCTCCACTCCTACTTACCAGATCCAAGTCCGGCTGCAGCTCCATGCTGCAGCCACGAGGAACTGTCCAAATCATCGAAGCTCTTCGAATCTTTTCCGAAGATTCAGAGAGCTTTGAATCAATTTGGACCTTTTAAATGGTCCCCTTATTTGATCTGGAGACTGAATCAGGCCAAATCTCCTCCGAACTGAATCACCACCCGAAGCTTCCCACAGCCCTAATACCTGGAGACAGTCCCTGTATGGGGGTGCTTTTGGTCTGCAAGTGCAACAGGCAGGTGAAAGTGAGAAATGTGGGGTTTGGGAGGGGAAAGTAATAATACAGGAAAGAAGTGGCTAGCAGAAAAATACATAATGATCTGCTGTGTGATCTGGGAGGGGGCAAGATCCATTTGGGCTCCTCCAGTGATCACCCTGGGCCCAGACATGCAAAGTTTAGATGCTGTATGTACCTATGAAGAATGAGTGTGATTTTCATGTAAATGTAATTCCCCAGAAGACAGCGGACACTACATAAAAATCTACTCCTACAATCAGCGTCCTGCTTGGGAGTCTCATCTGGGAAGCCAAGTACTGAATTTGCTTGAGTGAACTGCTTCTCATCCATAATAGGTTCCCTGCACCCAATGCCTCAAGGTCATTGCCAGAGCACTGCGGGGAACCTTGCATCGCTGACATGAGTCTGGCCCAGGTTCTAAGACGAGAAGGCTGGCTTAACACAGAGGGCTAAGACTTAGGGAACCTGATTCATGCCTTTGTTCTAATACAAGCTTCCAGTGTGACCTTAGACAGGTCACTTAACCTCCATTTGCCTCCATTTTCCTCCTGTAGAATGAGGCTAATAACACTCCCCATCTACTTTGGATGGTGAAAGGATAAATGCATTAAGAGCTCTGCAGTCCTCTGATACTGTGGGAATGGGACCATATAACTATCTTGCATAAATTAAATCTTCTCTTCAAGAGGGTGTTTTTGTTAGTTCTACCAGTGCTCCCTCACACTAGGAATGACTGGAGCCCCAAAATACTCCCAACACAAGTGTTTTTAATAGTAATTCCTAGTTCTTACAACATTTTTACCCCAAGGACATCTTGACAGAATGGAGCTTGGAAAGTTTGTGTAGGATTATCTAACGTGGTACCGGGGACAGAACTTGATCATCCATCCAGACCCCTTCTGGTGCACTGTGCAAAGGTGCAATCTATTGTGTGGATAATCTCACACATTTTACCACAGGAAGTTTATTATTGGTGGGAGGGGGTGAAGTGTTTAGAGGAGCTGCTGAGAAAGCAAAATATGATTTCCTTTTTTTAGCACTTTGTTTTTTTCTACAGGATGGAGAATCTATATGTCAATCGCTTCATGCACATGTTCCAATCATCCTGGAGTGACTTTGCAGATTTTGAGAAGATCTTTGTCCGAATCAGCAATACAATCTCTGGTAGGTTTATCTGGTCATGTTTGCTTCATAGAATAACTAATCATTCATTCACCATCTAATTACTGGGTGGAGTGGAAATGGCTAGCCTTGAGCTCCTAAGCAATTCTGGCCTACATATGTAGAAATTACCCAGAAACGACTTTGTTTCCAAAAATAACTGAAAATTAGTTTCATTTACTACATCTACTCACAACCAATGTTTGTGGTTTCACAAATATAGTCATCTCTTTTTAAAAACATCTCTCCCTTTTCTGCTGCATGAGAAATCTACATAAGCTCAGGAACCTGCTCCAACCATAGAAGAGAAACAACCCTCAGTAAATAGGGACTGTTTGATGTGATGCCTGTGATAACAGGGGAGTAAATTCAGTGAGCCAGGCAGGCCCATGTTCCAGTACAAAGTGATTCCATACAAAGAGCTGGCAGAACCAATGCAGAACCCTTTTTTCTCTAATCCATTTTAATTAATTACAGCAAACTTAGCTGTTACTTGAAACAGTTGTATGTAAAGGGTATTCAGAGAAACTGATGGTGTTCTTCTAATCTCCTTTATGTGCTAGATAAGACTTTTTAATAAATATCAGTTCCTTGAATCTATAACATTTTTAGTTGGACCTAGAGGGATTTAACAAGAATAGAAGTACCTCTTGATCTCTTAAGACTTGAAACAATGGCCCATAGACATGCAGAGCTGTTAAAACTGATTACAATAATTTGATACATGTAATGAGAGTATTTATTCAAAGTACAATTAGATGAATTGCAGATGTAAGCCATTCTAATTTAACTGATAACATTTCTGTCCTGGTAAATAGGGCTCCATTTAATGCAGACAGTTGCAAATTCTTAACTTCAGACATCACTTCCAAATCAGTGTGACTATTCACCTGTTTACGCATCAGTGTTAGCAGAATTGCAGCTAATAAAAGATCAGTTCAGATTACTTTTCCTTTTGCAATCCCATGGTTTCTGCCCAAGGATAAGCAATGTTGACACACTCAGCATAGACTTCAGGAACAGCTACCTTACCCATCGTGTAATTTGCAAATATAGTGCAAATATAAATTCATAGAAATCCCTAACCTTTTAATTGTGTTACAGTGTAATTATGGTCTGATGATAAAGTACTTTTCATTTAGCACTATATTTCCATATGCCTCTTGTCTTCCTGCTTTGAGATATGGAAGAAAGCAGCAGCATTCATTAAAAAAGTTCTGACCTGGCTGAAAATAGGAACTACTGGAAAGCAGGTTTTTCTTTTTCTCTGCTATAAGGCATCTACTCGATTTTCACTGTGATTAAACGTATTGAAATGTGATAATGCATTTGCCTATTTCAGATGTCATAGGCTGAAATGGCAAAGTGACATTATAAAATCAGCAACACAGTGTAATGGTGGGAAACACATAAAGCTACACAAATGAAACAGCAAAGTCAAAAAGTAACTAAATGTAATATTTTGTTAGTTGTGTTTATCTGATCTAAGTGTAAATCCAGAATCTCCACTAACGGATGTTATTCATTTTCACATTTAATTATCTCCTTAATACCTTAAACAATGCCACACAGAGCATGCAGAGCTGTTAAAACTGCTTACAATGTTTTGCTGCATATAATGAGATTGCTTCCTCAAAGTACCTTAAAAACCACCTTCATCCAAAAGGTTCCCTGAATCTTTGACAGACTTTCTGTACCTAAAACTTGCTTCACCACTCCTGAAATGTTGGCTTCTCAGTGCAGGAATACAGTTGTTGTTTAATAATACATTTGCAGCAACTTAGAAAGAAAGTTATGAACGTATTATCCATGTAAGAGAAAATTTTAAATCCCTACTGCACAAGGCTGTAAAAAAAAGAAAAAGGATACTGAACCCCTCCCCCCCGCACATTCTGACTTTCTTATTCACTCATTGAGATCGCCGTGCACGCAAACTCCCAACCTATAGAGTGCTGTCATTTTGTTTCTTTTTCAGAATATGTGATGCAGCACTGGAAAGAAGACTTTATGTTTGGATACCAGTTCCTGAATGGTTGCAATCCTGTAATGATCAAGAGATGTACAGAGATACCCAAAAAGTTTCCAGTTACCACAGAAATGGTAGAATGTAGCCTGGAGAGAAACCTGACTCTGGAAGAGGAAATAAAGGTACAGCCTTGAATGATTTTGGGCTTGTTCTTTCTCTTTTCATAGTCATAATGCTCCAATCATTGTACTATATCTAAGAGCATAGACAGATATGTAGATATCTGCTGTAATTTACGTCGGTTTATATTCCAGTGTAAATTATACTGACATCAGAAATGGATAAATATGCAGGTACCTGAGGGTAGCTCACAGGGTTGGCAGCTATGATGGCATCTCTTTGTAAGGCAAAAGGGTAGCAAGAAATAGTAATTTTAGCTGGCTCAGAGTGGGTGGGTTTTCCCTTGATTCTTCAAACGTAAATTCTCCACCAGATTTGGTAAAGTTACCCTTTATCTTCAACTTTTTTTTTTTTTTTAACTAGAGTAAATGTAATGCCTGTCTTAGCCCTGAGCAGAATTTTGGTTACTTTTTCTCACATCATTTGTAAAGGTAACATTAATTTACTTGGTTGGATTTTTTTTTCACTTAGCAGAAATTTCAGCGTTTGTATTTTAGGTTGATCCGAATCCAGCTTCTATTAGACAAATATCACTATTGCAAAAAAAAAAAAAAAAGAGCACTCTAAGGGCAAAGGATTGAGTGGGCCAGGTCAGCCAAACTCCATTCCTACTCTGTGGGGTTTTACTCCCCTTCACATTGCCAAATCAGCAGAGATGAGCCCTAGTGGCAAAGTATTGAAGGTGGATAGGCTCTAACTTTCACTCTTGAAGGAAGGTTGTCTCTGCTTGACCAATGGTATGGCGTGAAGAAATTTGTGTCACAACATCACGATGGAAGTTCTTGAAAGGCTGGTAACTCTTTTGCCAAAACACTCAGTGGGCACATCTACATGAGATGCTAAATGCACAATAGTCAAATAATATTGCTCAGTAGCATGTCACAGCATAAAACAGTGCTAATATGCTACTGTGCAGTATTATTAGGCTACTGTGCAGTATCATCACTAAACAGGTGTGTGCTACTGTTCAGTAGCACCAGTTACTGTATATTGATTTAGTACTTGATTATACAAGCACCAAATTTAATGCGCAGTAACTATGATGCATTCATGAATGTGTAGAAGTGGCCAATATTAATTTCTGAAGATTCAAACCAGTTGCTTCTGCTTACATAGTCCATCTATATAAGGCACAATATAGCTAAGAGCTCATCTGCCAATTCACTATTGCAGGGCATAAACCAACTTCTAGCTGAGGAGGTTAGAAGAAACTTACCCTATCATGGACTATACTGGGGGTGAGGGGGTGGGATCTTGCACCTTCCTCTAAAATTGGAGACTGACAAAGCCTATATCCTGGACTAGATAGATCACTGGCTTGTTGTGTTCGTTTTCTGGTTTCCTTCCTTTCCACTCTGTGTCAAAACATGTTGCTTCCTTTTCACTTTCTGCAGCAAGGGAATGTTTTCATAGTGGACTATGAAGTGCTCAGTGGAATTGATGCCAATAAAACAGACCCATGCACAATACAGTACTTGACTGCACCCATCTGCTTGCTTTACAAAAACCTGGAGAATAAAATTGTCCCCATTGCAATCCAGGTAGGTTTGTTGCCTGAGCCTCTAAAGGGCCTCTGTATATTGTTGTGGGCAGTATATTAAAAAAGTATTTTTTAACCTTTTCAGCTCAGTCAGGCTTCAGGACCAGACAATCCCATATTCTTCCCTTCAGATTCTACCTATGACTGGTTAATGGCCAAAATTTGGGTTCGCTCTTCTGATTTCCATGTGCATCAGACTGTGACTCATCTCCTGAGGACACACTTAGTTTGTGAAGTATTCAGCATAGCCATGTTCCGGCAACTGCCTTCTGTGCATCCCTTCTTCAAGGTAAGTTCTTGTTTTAAAGAAAGAACATGAACATGGGCATTAGAGGGAATCTCTTTGGTTTAAGGGCTTAGATGCTGTGAGCCAGTTTATACAGAGGTTTGCAGCTTTTAAGCCAGTTTTCTGTTTTCTGTGAGCACTCATGTTCTAAAGAACCAGGTGAAGACAGACCAGTTCTATTGATAATACAATGGGTTGCATGGCAAAGTGTTGTGGTGTCAGGGTGACCTCTTTTAGGTCTTTAAACTTCACACCCATTTGCCAATAGGTTAAGTTAGAGAAGGTGACTCCAACTGAACTCCTTTCTCATTGTTCTTCTGTTGCCCAGCTCCTGGTGCCCCATATGCGGTTCACCATAGCTATCAACACCAAAGCCAGGGAGCAGCTCATCTGTGAATGTGGTCTCTTTGACAAGGTGAGGCATATACATCTGTTTTGCATCTCCTCCTTGTTCTTCATATTACTCTGGGAATTTTGTGGGTCTTGCACTGTTTTGTTTTTTTCGTTTGTTCTGCCAAAGTATTCTAAGTACATGAAACTTATGTGTGCCTGCCCTATGCAGGCAGCATGAAGCCTTTCATCTCTAAGTCACCAATTCAAAACTGGTGGAAACCAGTAGTAGCCAAATACCAAATATGCAATTAATTGCCTGGATTTTATGAAATGAGCATTCACAGTTTATATAATATACAAGTGCATTTGCGTATATCTTTACAATTGTCATGTGTGTCCTTTTGTATATAGAGCCAACCATTTGATATATTGTATATTTACAAGGTTATAGGGTAACATTTTCCAAAGTGTCTGAATTACTTGGGAACCAACATTCTACTTGTTTTAAGTCACTTGAAAAATTAATCTTAGGCTCCTAGGGTGTTGGGTATAGCCGTGTTGGTCTAAGGACATTGGCAGACAAGATTCTTTGGGTAATTGTGATACCTGTTATTAGAAAAACTACATCTAAATTTATCTAATAAAAGACATCACATTTACCCAAAGAACCTTGTCTGCCTCTTAGGCTCCTAATCACTTGATCCCTTAGGCCATTTTTTCTTACAGTTCTTGTATGTCTGATGCATAATAACATTGCTTTGTTAATTATGTGCCCAAACATTACTTAAAAGAATGCTTTACTGGATTTTTGAAGTGTTATTTGCATTAGGATAGGATCGTGGCTGAGAAGCACAGTTTCTGATAACAAAAGGAAATAAGCCAAGTATTATTAGATACCCTCCTAAAGGGGGGTGATGAAAGCAAGATAAATTTCTGTGGGCCACCAATCCAATGCATAGACCTTGACCACTGCTTCCTTTGGTTGCAGTGAACGGAAGATCTACAGCTTTATGTTGATGAATGCTGGTTCTGTTGCTGTTATCAGCAAAGAGCCTTTATACTGTGAGCTGTATTAATATCACATCTCACAAAGTAAACAGCTTTTCATGGACAAGCAGAAGCCTTACTACTTCTTTGTACAGAAGATTTGATACCATATTTCATAGGAAAAGAAATTCTAATCCACTTGCCTTGAACCCAATCCCAGTCCTGGGTAATTGCGTGCTTCTTGTCTAAACCACTTCAGAATGTGATGCAGTATCCTTCTTCACCTTTATCCTAAACATTTTTGTAGCTTTACTATACACTGTTAAGCAGCTAACAAGTTCTACCTCAGAAGTGACTGTGTTAAACTCCTAAGAAGAGTTAGTGCTCTGGGATCCTTGTCATGATGCACATGTAACATACTATTAGGAGAATGCATAAATGGGGAACAATCAATCTAGGAAAAACAAGGTAATCCTTAAAATGGGGGTGTGAAGATCCAAAACCAGGTGCCCAGTGTCACTTGATTTGGTTATTTCAAAACTATTTGTGCAGAAATACTGGATTCTTTTAGAACAATGTGGGTGGTGGTCTGCTGGCATACCTTCAGCTGGAGATCTGGAAAGCCAGATTGTGAGATCATAGCAGCCTCCTTCATTTAATACTCCTGTTTTCCATATCTCAGGCAAATGCCACAGGAGGAGGTGGACATGTGCAAATGGTCCAGCGAGCAATGAAGGACCTTACCTATAATTCTCTCTGCTTCCCAGAGGCAATCAAAGCCAGAGGGATGGATAGCAAGGAGGATATTCCCTATTACTTTTACCGGGATGATGGCATCAAAGTGTGGGAAGCCATAAGGAGGTAGGAGAATGTATATGTTGGTGACTGAACTCTAACAAAGATCCACTTAAACCTCCTGGCCCAATGTGGTTAAGGCATACTGTTTCTTAGCCAATAGCACATAAGAAAATGGTGTGACTGGCATCACATCCAGCTGCCTTTGACTCCCCGTCCTAAAGGACCAGGTGCCCATTACTGCTGGGAACTGCATTTGGCACTAGGCCAGAGCAGGGCTTGAACTGTACCCTTGGAGCACTTGAGCAGTCACAGGCTCTTCAGTAAGACCCAACAGGGTTAAATGTGGATGCAAATGGACCCTGTGAGAACTTAACAATTCTGTCAGCAATGCACAAGCCAGAACAGAACCGAGCTCCTGCTCCCAGAGATATTACCTCTGCAGAGCTTTTGGAAGTAAGACTATAAACCTTGTCCTCAGGAGAGAACTGTACTCAAAATCCAAAGGAAGTCTTGTGGAGCCTCTCTTCTAGTTTAAACAAATAATGTTTCAGTTCCATTGAATTAATCCATTCTTCATCAATCGGTGTGTACCCACAGGAGTTTACACTGGCTTAAAACTCAGTATACGCTGACGTGCTGCAAGCTGGAAAGGCCTGAGGTTTGTGAGGGAGACCAGTGATTCTGACCCTGGGCAGGACAGATTACTGAGTAAAAAGTGCCCCTCTTCAGGCAGTATTTTTGAAGGCTGAATCACATTCTCAGAACTGATGGATTCATCACATGGCTCTTCCCTCTGGCCGTGTGTAGACAAAATGAGTATTTTCCTAAGAGAGAGAGAGAGAGAGAGAGAGAGAGAGAGAGTGTGTGTGTGTGTGTGTGTGTGTGTGTTAATTAGTCCAGTAACTTTAAAAGCATATTGGTATCTCTGATCGCATGACCTTTTAAAAAGTGAATTCAGTAAAGGGCGTGCCTTTGTATGTGAAAAGTATCAGTGCTTATCAACAATACTTAGAAACTCTGTCATACTGCTATCTCCCATGCCGAGCTCTGGTTTTTGCTATCTCCCATGCTCAGCCTGGTTTCTTTCTGCATGTTTCCCAGAATTGCTGGAATTCACCTGAAAGAAAAGGAAGTCACGTCTTTCTTGTGGCTGTTTTTTTAAATGCACTCTCTCTGTTTCTATTCTGTTCCTTTCCCTTCTCCCCCTTCCTGTGTTATCTTGTGGGCCTGTGCGAGTCGGCAGTGAGCCGATCTGGCTTCAGATCCAGCCGCTTTGGATGGCAGCGGCCGGATCTGGAGCTCCGGAGGGGGTTTCCACCTTGATCCGGCTGAAGCAACTCCGAAGCTTTGGAGCTGCCTCGGAGACCCGGCCATAGGGTATAATGGGAAATCAATGAAATATCTATAACTTTGTTGCTTTTTGTCTGATTTGGATGAAACATGCAAGGATGGTAGCCTCTGCAGAGAGTATGAAACCTGACAGGTTTCAAGAAGATCGGTGCAACAGTTTGGGGGGAACTTTACCCCAAATTCTTGAAAGCCAAACTCATGTCACGGCTGTGTGTTACACCACAGGGGGTGAAAACTGCAGGGTTGGTGGCCCCTGGTGATGCCACAGAGCCTGCCAAGTTTCAAGAAGATCGGTGCAGGGGTTTTGGGGGAACTGTACCCCAAATTCTTGAAAGCAAAACTCCTGTCACATCTATGTGTTACACCACGGTGGGGTGAAAGCTGCAGGGGTGGTAGCTCTTACTGAGGCCACAATGCTTGCCAAGTTTCAAGGATATAAGTGCAGGGGTTTGGGGGAACTGCTCCTCAAGCTGCAGACAAGCAAAACTCGTGACATGGGTGACACTGCGCGTGTTAAGGTGCAGCGGGGTGACAGCTGCAGGGATGGTGGCCCCTGCTGAGGCCACGACGCCTGCCAGCTGTCGGAGATCGGTGCAGGGGGGGTCTGGGGCCCTGCACCCCTAGCTGCTGACAGGCAAAAGTGGTGCCATGGGTGCTTGTGGGACTGACTGTGTCTGTCTTGGGGCAGTTGATTGTATTCGTTCTTTCCTCTCCTTACCCTGGTTTTGTAGGTGTTAATTGATGGCAATTAACTGGTTACATTAGCTAGGTCCTGTGTATTGAGCTGGTCCCTGAGTGAATCATGATTGATTGGTAACTGGTAACACAGTAGCTTAGCAGCCAGGCCTGCAGTAGTGTCTCCCACGCCCCAAGAATTTGGGGTGCAGTTCCCTCAAACCCCTGCACTGCTCTTCTTGAAACTTGGCAAGCTTTGTGGCCTCAGCATAGGCTACCACCCCTGCAGTTTTCACCCCCCTACGTTGTAACTCCTAGACGTGATATGAGTTTTGCTTTCAGGAATTTGGGGTGCAGTTTCCCCCAAATCCCTCCATCAATCTTCTTGAAACTTTGTGGGCTTAATGCTCTCTGCAGAGTCTACTACCTCTGAACATTTCATCCAAATCGGACAAAAAAGAACAAAGTTATAGATATTTTATTGTTTCCCCATTATACCCTATGGCCGGATCTCCGAGGCGCTTCGAGTCCGACGTGCTGCTTCGGACCCCAGAGCGCGGGAAGCGTCTCCGGATCTGAAGCTCTGTCTGAAGCCTCGCACAGGCCTATTACCTTGCCTGTTTGGATCTGATATCTTTATGAATACAGAGTAGCACTTGTATTGTACTCTGTATTATAAATTCAGGGTCAGGGTGGATTAATTTAAACCAAGTTGATTTTAAATGATGATTTAAACCAGTAAGCCCAATTTAAATAATCATTTTTTACCAATTTTCCCATTGCATTTTTGTTGTTGTTTGCTAAAGAAAAGGGTATTATCATTGGTTGATATAACAATTAAAATGTTGATTTACAACTAAATACAGCTTTTACAGTAGATTTTGGACATATGCTTCCTAGGTATGCAAACATATATAGCTTAACGTATTTGGATTGTTAGACATCATTCATTTTAGTATGCTATAAAATGATTAAATATACATTTCTTATTTGATAGATGATTAACCTTTTGCTCATATTTGTATCAAGCTGCATTAAGGTGGCAACTTGAATTTAATTAAACAAACAAAATAATCACTTCAAATTTATTAAACAGAACTAATATTTTTGAATACAGAAACTTTTTACCAGAACATGGTGAACATTTACAACTAACTAATGTAGTCAACACTAGCATTAACTCTTATACTATTACAAGTATGAACTGCGTGGTTAGCGAATGAAACCAATTATATCACGCTGGGGAAATTTTTCTAAAATTCTTGGGTTATTTGAGCTTAAGTTCCTACTTCCTTAATTATCTTTAAAATGAGACCAGTCAATTTTTACCTATTTCATAGATTTCATAGACATTAGGGCTGGAAGGGACCTCGGAAGATCATCAAGTCCAGCCCCCTGCCCCGGGGACAGGAAGTCAGCTGGGGTGATAGGATCCCAGCAAGATAAGCATCCTAATTTCTCTCGAAGGTGGTCAAAGTAGGTGCTTGAACCACCTCAGGTGGCAGGCTATTTCAGACCTTTCGGGCTCAGACAGTGAAGAAATTCTTCCTTATGTCCGGCCTGAAATGGTTTATAACCGTTCGACCTCATCATCCCTTGGGGCGCTCTGGTGAACAAACGTTCTCCCAGATACTGATGGTCACCCCTGATAAACTTATAGGTGGCCATCAGATCACCCCTGAGCCTGCACTTTTCCAGGCTAAAGAGCCTCATAGATCTTGGCCTGTCATCGTAGGGTCTGCTTCCCTGACCTCTGATCATGCGCGTGGCTCTTCTCTGGACTCTCTCAAGCTTCTCCACATCCTTTTTGAATTGCGGGGCCCAAAACTGGATGCAGTACTCCAGCTGCGGCCTCATCAAGGCTGAGTACAAGGGGAGAATGATGTCCCAGGATTTGCTTGAGAAGCATCTATGGATGTGAGCCAGCGTTTTGGTCGCTTTGCTAGCCGGAGCATCACATTGCAGGCTCATGTTCATCTTGTGGTCACTGATGACCCCCAAGTCTCTTTCTTCTGTAGTACTAGCCAGTGTAGCACTGCCAAGCCTCTAAGGATGCGGCAGGTTTTTCCTCCCAAGGCCTTGCATTTTTCAGTGTTAAACACCATCAGGTTCTCATCCACCCATTTTCTGAGGCTGTCCAGGTCAGCCTGGATTGCCCTCCTGTTTTCAGGTGTGGATGCTTTGCCCCAAAGTTTGGTGTCATCGGCGAACTTGGCCAGTCCGCTTCTGACTCCAGTGTCCACATCATTAATGAAGATGTTGAACAGTATGGGTCCAAGGACAGAGCCTTGGGGGACCCCACAGGTCACAGGACACCATGATGAGTGACTTCCATCAACTGAAGTCAAGATATATGACATCAATCTCTTCTCCCTTGTCCAGGTGAGAGGTCACCTGGTCATAAAAGGAAATGAGATTGGTCAAGCAAGACCTACGTGCAACAAACCCGTGCTGGCTATCCCTCAGGATGTTGGTGTCTGCCAGTCCATTAAGGATGACCTCTTTAATACACTTTTCTAAGATCTTCCCCGGAATAGCGGTCAGGCTGATGGGCCTATAGTTAGCCGGATCCACTTTCCTCCCTTTCTTGAAGATAGGCATCATATTGGCCTTCTTCCAGTCTTCGGGCACTACACCAGAGCGCCAGGAGCTCTCAAAGATCTGTGCTAGAGGCTGGGCTATGAAGCTTAACAG
>NW_005841831.1:2209746-2222441 GCF_000455745.1 Alligator sinensis
CAGGGCCCGGGGGGCCGGGGGGGGGGGAGGGGGGGAAGGGGCTGCTGTGCCCTCTTGCTGCTGTTTGTTTTGAATAATTTTACCCCCTTTTTTCTTAGTTTTAAAACTCATAAATCTCATCTTCCCGCTACCCCCACCCTTTTTATTCATGGACTAGAAGAGGGAAAAAAGCTTTCTTCCTTTTTCAACTTCCAATAGATTTCTCAGTTCTGAATGAACAAGTACAAATGAAGAAAATATTCTTTCTGAAGAGACTACTGCTGGCAAAAGATGGTTTAGCACTTCAACAAACTCTGGTTCCAGGTGCTTTACTAGTGACTTCCACCAGTTCACTGGTGGGACTTTTTTAAAAACAGCCTTAGCAAGCTTGTGCTGCTTAAATGGTTTACCTCTAGCCCAGAAATTGTTTATGATTAGCATGACTGATGGGTGATTAGTAGATGCCCATGCAGCATTTTCTTCTTTGGCAGTTAGGCATCTACTTTGTGTTAAGAATATTGGAAGGAAAATAAGGTGGAGTATGTATTTAACCCATCCATCTTTACTGCCTGCAATTTAACTTTGATGTTGGGTATTTCTTTCTTTAATGTTTCTTGAAGTTCTTTCCAAATTTGAACAGCTTCCACAATACAGCAGCAATCCTTCTGTAGCGTGTCCAAGGCTATGGAGATAGCCTGTAGTGTTTTTGGCACATCTTCTGCATTTCTCTTCAGTCCAATGTTGACTACTCTAGCTGTGATACTTCCATCAATTCTGTCATTTTTTTCTCCACAGATGATCATCAGAATAGGCAAGTTCTTAATAAATAGCTCAATGCAGTCAACCACTGAATTTCATCATACATCTCTGGGGAGAATTAGCTTGGATCTCCCAGCTCTCTTCAAACTGGTTGTTAAGGAAGTCTTTTCAATAACATTTTCCTTTATTTCTGGAGTATTTAAATCTTGGGCTAAAAGATGCATCAAATGAGCACTGCACCCATAAATTATAAGTTTCAGGTTTGCTTCATTATCTTCTTCCAAATTTCTTCTCATTTTTGCCACATTTGCAGCAGTAGGTTCCAACACCTGCTATGACTCTGCTGACCCTTTGCATCCAGTAGTACAGACCTTGCATCCCTTGTACGGTCAAGCACCAGTACATGAAATATTGTGTCATATTCTTAAACCTTTTCCTCAAAAGTTAGATGTTGAACCCCCCCTCATTTTTATATGGAAGAAAATCAGCCTTTAACTCCAGAGTTTTTAGGAGAGGCTCACTGACTCAACTTTTATTTAAATTATTTTAATAAATTATACTCAATTTATACCTTAGCCAGTGCTGTATTAAATTCATATTTCATTTTAAGCTGATTTATTTTTAAAAAGAGAGCTCGAACTATAATTTAAATGAAGAAATCTGATTTTTTTTTTATCTACCTGTTCAGGGGGCTGTGGGACTGTTTGTAAGTGGCCAGGGGTTGGGGGTCAGACTTCATCCCTCAGTGAGACATCTTTCACTAATGGATAGTTCAGCTGGTGAGTTCTATAAATTGTACATTTTAGAGTGTTTGTGACACTGGCTGCTTGCAAATGTTAAAAAAAAAATGGCACTTTAAACTTGGCACATTCCCACACTGAGCCCAGCGCAAGTCCAGAAGTAGCAGTGTGTTAGTTGGACCTGCAGCATCCAATGTCTGCATACATCAGGCACTTTAGTGGGGCTTTTTTGGTGCTTTATCTAATAGCTGATTGGCTCAGCTTCAGATAAAACACCAAAAAGCCCCACTAAAGCGTGTGATCTATATAGACGCTGCAGAGCCAGGTTGAAGTAATGTGCTGCTGCTTCCAGTAAAACACTTTTTGGGGGTCTTTTTAACATCTGCAAGCAGCCACTCATCTTTGACCCACTTGTCATAAAGGTGCCTATTCCCTCTGAACCTCTTAAATCATGGGTGCCCTGGATCCCCACATGGGACATGGGTTACATGGACAGAACAAATGCTTCCATCTCTGCTGCTTTCTCTGTAGTTAAATGGTATAGCTTTGGGGCACAGATATTGATCTAGGGCGGGGCAGGTGGGATGTGGTGCTTCATCTAGGGATACATGTCTAAATTTTAATAGTGGCACGGGGGCTTCTGATTGGTCAATGCACAGTGAGCACATTGACATTGGTGTTAGCACCTGTCATTAGAGATGCGTTGTGGAAGGGGGCATGAACATCTGCATTTTGCAGATAAAGGGTTACACCACCAAAAAAGTTTGAAAACACTGCCATAGGGAACTTCTCCTGAGGTGAATTAGCCTTGGTAGCCTCTACAGAGGGAGAGAATTTGAGGGAAAAGAAGGATGCCTCATGTGAGGAAGCTCTTGTTGAGCACCAGGATAGGAAAGAGCTCTAAGTGTAGGGGCCAGGCCAGGAAAAGAAACAAAGAAAAGGATACAAAGGATAGCTGAGACAAGGTGAAAATAGCATTAAGAAATGAGAGCAGAAATCTAGGCAGAAAGAAAACCTCAAAGAGGAAGGTAAGAAACACTTGACTGAGGACAGTAAAGGAAATGGATGAGGTGGTCAAGGAAGAGGATGTTGAGTGCCATCAGGTCAGAGGTGAAAAGCTTGGAGTTGATAGTTGCCAATGAACCAAGGCTGGTGATAGGACTCCCCAGCTAAGTCGTGCTGCTACCAGAGACTATCCGGTGCTCTTTCAAATCCCTCCTGCCCTGAAGGTTGCTGCCATGTCTGCCATTGTGTGTGATGGTCTGTATGTACTCTGAGAGGTTGCAGCAAAAGGTCACCAAGAAATAACCTGGGTTCCTTTTTTCCCCCTACCTGCCCTACTTCTTTTCTTTCTTTTGCTGTGACTGAAGCTTTGTAGAGGAGGTGATTGGCATCTACTATGAGAGTGATGAGGTGGTGTGTGAAGATGTGGAGCTGCAAGGCTTCGTCAAGGATGTCTATGTCTATGGAATGAAAGGCAACAAAACTTCAGGTGAGAGGCATTTGCCAAGCAGCAAGGGCTGCATTTTCTGTGGTGCCAGCCACCATTCAAAGCCACTTGCACAGCAAGTCTTGAACTGCTGGAGATTTCCTTTGTGCTTCTGGGAGACACAATCTTGTGGGTGAGTCTCTGGACTGGGACTCAAAAGAATGAGCCTTGGTTCTTACTTCTACCCCAGATCTGCATGATTCAGGTCAACACCTATGATCTCTCTGTATCTCAGGCCCACATCTGTACAATGGGGTGACATCCCTTCCATTATCTTGTCTGTTAATATTGTCAGCTCCATGGGACAGGAACTATTTTAATGAGTGACCCCCAGGACAACAGAGCTCCTTCTCAGGTCAGGGTTTATAACCTCTACTCTAAAACAAAGAACAATAAGTGTGAAAGTATCTTTGAATTGTCTAAACCGACTGCTGCTTCAAACACAGAAGCCCCATTATGAATATCACTCTGCACATCACATTCCTCCAGGGATTAAGAAGCTGATGCCATGCTAGCGACCTGTCTGACATTCTGGAACCTGTGGTGGTCACAGGACTTTGAAACCATCATTTAACTTTGCTTTCTCCTCTCTCAGCTTCACCTTTCTTGGAAGTAGCTGGCTATATGTGGAAGTGCCCAGAAAGATAGAGCAGGATATAAATCTAAATAACAACAATGATGATGATAATAATAACTAGGTGGCTTTAATTTTACACCAAGGGACTGCTGCTCTACTGCCTTTATGACTTTGGCCTTGCAGACGTTTAGGGAAATATGTGCTGCTGGGAGGAGCATCCTGCAAAAGAGGAGGCCTTCCCTTCCACCCTTTATGGCTGTATTCCATGGAGGCTATCTTTATTTGGAAAGGTTTGCCTGATTTAGGCCTCTCAAGGAACTTCCACAATCCCTGGTCTTTGGAGGAGCTGGGCTGTTCCTTGACCTAAGGGAATTCATTGTGACAGTTGTAGTTCCTCCTGTGGCTTCCCTTCAGAAGCCTCACGTTTTCATTTCCCCGCTTCCCACCATGACTTCATTGCTACTTCTTGGCCACTCACATTTCATTGTTACTCTTCTCACGTGAGTCACTTATTCTCAAGGCTTGGCTGCTTTTACAAACAGTGCACAATGGTTTGTTGCTTTGGTGCCACACCATCCTACTTGGATTGCAAAATGAAGAGAAGGGGGGCCTTGGTGACTACTGGTGTCCATGGCTGTGGGGTACCTGGTCTGAGGATAATGTGTGGAATTAAAAAAAAAAATGTAGAACAATGCTGTCCAATTGGTGGCCTGTGGACCACATGCAGTGCCTGATTTCCTGATTTGGGAACTGATGCCCCCATTCCTCTCCTGTTGCTGCCGTCACATCCTCAGGGGTCCTCCACCTCCTTCCTCCAGCTTCGGCTTCTTGCCCCCACCCCTGGGGGTGGGCAGGACAGTGCAGCCCATGGGGCCAAGGGAGCCAATGGCTGAAGGGCTCTGGGGGACCTGGGGACTCCACCTAGCACACAGGCACAGTATGTGGCCCAGGGGGCACTCACAAGTGGGACAGCCCTGCAGTAGAGTATAATTTTACCTTTAAATAAAACTTGTCCCTTGAGATTCTCAAAGCACTTCAAGTTATCTTCTCTTCCCTCTTTTAGGATTTCCTAAAACAATTAAGACTCGAGAGAAGCTATCTGAATATCTAACTGTGGTGATATTTACAGCTTCAGGCCAGCATGCAGCTGTGAATTTTGGTCAGGTATGAGTTTATGAGTTTAGGGGATGGGTGCAGCTTACTTTGGTTGGGAGTGTGCAGCTACAAGGGCCTGGACTGGGATAAAATAATTTTTACTACAGTACATGGCTACACATGACATTGCCTTTCCATTCCAAAAAGACCCTTTAGCCATTTGCAGGCTGTAGCATGCAATTTCCAGGTATACCTTTGGAAAGTCAGATCTCTTTTTTCAGTTTCTGAAGAGGGACCAAAGCCTTTGGACTAGTATCCAAAATTGGAGTTTTTTAGCTTTAATATTTAAGACTGAGCAAAAAATTCTCATTTCTAAAGTGCCTTAAAGTGATACAAGTCATGTCTGCTAGAATGATTAAAGTATCACATACACCACTGGAAGAAGGAACAGCATTTGGTTGGGGATTAGATGGCCAAGTGCAACTTCAGCATGGAGTGGGAGAAGTAGGGTTTTGCTCATAATGACACAAACAAGAATGCTTTTCATAAGCACAGACCATAGTCACTAGGGCTGTGTGAAGCTTTGGGTGGTGATTTGATTCGGGGGAGATTCAGCCCGAGTCAGTGGCTGAATCTCTGAATCGAATCAGGGGACCAATTTAAAGGTTCAAATCGATTTCCCTAAGTGCCAATGGTACTACAGTGATTTTCAGTGTGCCTTATTATTTTGTCTTGCTTTGCTCAGTATGATTGGTGCTCCTGGATTCCCAATTCTCCACCAACTATGCGCTGCCCACCCCCTACAGAAAAGGGCACGGTCACTATTGAAAAGATAGTGGAGACCTTGCCAGACAGAGGACGCTCTTGTTGGCATCTTGGAGCTGTCTGGGCCCTGAGCCAATTCCAGGAGAATGAAGTAAGTCTAGGAACCTTCTCTAGTCTTTCTCTAGTCAGTTGAATTGTAGAAAATCAGCCCAGTCAGGGCTTCAGTCAAGAGGGCACAGTGGGATTAGAGGTATTGACAAGTGTAGGAGGGCTATGGCAGAAACACACAGGCTTGTAAGTCAGGAGACCAGGGTACCACTAACTCGCTGTGCTTGAGCTTGTTACTTTGCTTCTCTTTGATGTTTTTCCTCTTGTGTAAAATGGGAGGAACAGTAGTAGCTACATCATGGGGGAGCTCTCAGACCAAATGTATCTGGGCATTTATACACGTATCTTTTAGTTCTCACAGATGCCGGAGATCTGCTGCTTCAGCGCAGACTTGATTATTTGAGTCTGCTCCGCACAGGAGCTGACGTGCACTGCGCTGCGCCACTTGCAGTTGTATAAGTGGCGAAACGTGTGTCAGCATGGAGAAGATGGTGGCAGTATGCTTTTGAATTAAAGCACCTCCAAGGTGTTTTAATTCCAAAGTGCACCATCACCATTTTCTTTGCCGCTTATACAACTGCAAAGCGTCGCAGCACCGGGCACTTTTCAAAGCGCCCAGAGCTGTGGCACTTGCACGTGTAAAAATGCCCCCAGTGCCTGCAGAGCACTTTCTGAAATTCTTAGGCTGGAGATGCTAGAGGGGGAGAAATTAAAATGAAACCTCTCAGAAAGGAAGTAAGTCTTGACTAAAAGGACACAGGGGACACTTACGTATAGTGGCCTGAAGCAGGGAGTTGCATTTTGTTTCAGTCTTGACAGGGAGAACGTGGTGCACTGCAGGACAGCATAACAATTCTCACAGGACAGTTGGGTTATAGGGATTTCTTTGTGTCTTCCTCCATTAGCTGTTCCTGGGTACGTATCCAGATGAGCACTTCGTAGAGAAGCCAGTGAAACTGGCCATGGAAAACTTCCGCAAGAAACTCGATGAGATCGTCAGCTTCATTAGTGAAAGGAACAAGAACAAAAAGCTCCCTTACTATTACTTTTCCCCTGATCGGATCCCCAACAGTGTAGCTGTCTGAATGCCGCTCCATTAGAGTTTGAAGGATGAGGAAACTAATATCCGCTTTCCTGTGATATGTGCTACTTATCTATAGACCTTCCAGGTTGAATAAAATGAGTAATATAGACTGTCTCCCAAAATGGACCCTTAGCATCATCTGACTTTCAAAGTAAGTTTGGTAGCTACAACTAATTTTGCAAGCTAATTCCTATGAAAAGCCATCAGTTCAGATTGGTTCCAGAAGCTTAAATCCAGAAAAAATTAACTTTTCTGTATCTTAAACCCAATTGTGAATATATCCATTATTCCCCCACCAGTTGAAACTTGGATAAAATGAAAAACTGTACAGTGCAAAATAAATAATGTGGCCTTGTGCATGAAATGCCGAAAGTGACAGTGCCTAGATACAGGCTGAGGAAGAAAAGGACTAGTCTGTTCATAGCTTGTGTCTTGTTCGGCTAATTGATGACAATAAACAGCTTCAGGAGCAACAATTAGATTTTACTTTTTTCCCCAATTTGATAAGTGCTAACAATATTCAGAGCAGAAAGAAGTAAATTCATGTTTTTAAAAAAAAAATCAGATTGTAAAGAAAATGTTTAAAAATTTCACTACATTCTGAAACGTTCTGATAGAAGCAGAAATACAAGCAAAATTAGAAGTAGAAATAGAGGCAGAAATCAAAACAAGATATCCTGATAGGGATGGGGAAACTATTCTCCTTCTGTCACTTTCTTACTGTCCTCTATGGGAAGTGACACAATCTCACTCATGCAAAACAGGCGCTTTATATCCAGGTATTATTTTTTACATGAAATTTAAGCATTCTCTTTTCAGCCTGTGTCCACAGATTTTATACTATTATTGTGCATATGCAAACTTTTGCTCTCACAGCAAAAATGCAGGCTGAACACACTTTTACCAGCTTTATTTTTTATAAGAAATTGGCTGTTTTTTAGGGTTTGTTTCTTTTTCTTTTCTTTTTCTTTGGTGTTTGGTTTATGCACAGTCTGGCTTTCAGTCTTATCAGTACAAATCTGAGGCTGTGGCACATGATGCTTCACAAGTCCCAGGGTCAACTGCTAAGAAAGGGCTACAGAGTTGAGCCTACTAAGTACAGTATTGGACTATCTTCATTAGAATGGCTCTTTAGTTAAGTAATCATTTTTGTACAAAAGAACTTTTTCCTGTGCACCTTATATATCCAAATTACAGAAATCTACTTGCACTGAAGTAGAGGCAGAATGCTCATAGAACGAGGCGATGGAGAATTTCTAAGTGTTTTACTTCTATGGTATTTTAATTGAAAACCTCAAATCTAGACTAGGGATCTTCACAGTATCTAAAACATAAATGTAATGTTTTTTAGCCCAGAGCTTTGAGTGGTGGGGAAGGAGGGATTTTTTTTTTAAGTTCCAATATTCATAGATTCATAGAGATTCATAGATATGTTTCAAGTTAAGGCTATTTGGTGTCACTGAGCACATTTCTTCATCTCTTCTTTGCTCTATATTGAAGTCACTAGGATCAGATGTAGCCTAGGTGTGATCTGGCTCCCAGTATGTTACACTATGTATTTTCTGTAATGGAAAATGAAGATGACAGGCATTTATTTGAAAGCCAATGCTCAGACTGGATGGGTCAAATTTGTCCCTGGTGTAATTTCAGTAACTCAGATGGGTTATATCCAGAATAAAGTTGTTTCAGTGTGTTTAAATAAAGCAATAATGCAAGTCAAAATGGAATTTTGGAAACATGGAAGGTGTGTGGTTTTGTTAGCAACACTTTTGATTATTTTGCCCAAACTTTGTTCTCTGTAAATATATCTCCATGGCCTGCAGTATGTATTCCCCTAGGTAAGAGTTTCTTTTGCTAATGGAATAAAACTGAAAGACAACAACAATAAAAAAGGCTGACAATATCTTTATTTCTCTGTAATATTGAACAAGATCAACTAATTACCAAATATCCATAAGTACTGAAAATCTACAGGAACAAGCAATGCTTTCTGAATCAACACATCTCCTCTTTGGAGAAGGTCAGATTCCTACAATTAGAAAAGTATGGTCATTTTTATTATTAACCTGTTTCAGAAAATGGTATCATGAAAATCTATATCTGCTTCTATTACATATTCCCAGCTCTGATTCATGGAAGTGGAAAGATTAGTACATTTCATGCATTTTACAGTACACCACTTTCCCCCTAGCTAAATAGTATCAACAAATGTGGAAAGTAAAACCATTTCATGCTTGAGACAGTTTACTTAAAACTAATATACTTTTTTTCTGACCACAGTCTATGAAAAAGTGATGACTGAAGGAGTAGAGTCATGCATTTATTTAGCAATCAGGAGGGGTTAAGTAGGAGGGGATCAGATATATTTGCACGCACGCCACACCAAGCAAACACCAAAAGTGTTTCACAACAAAATGCTGCAATCTGTATCCTAGCCCACTTCATCTGTATGCTGTTTCCTTACATCTTTGGGGCTTCTCTCCTTCTGCTTATGTGTTGAAACAAATTGTGTGGTCAAGAATTCTATTTCTTTACTTTAAAAATATTGCAAGTAAATTGATGGGAGATGGGAGATCACTGTCCCTCCTGTACCTGTTCCCTTCTTGGTGTTGGGAGAAAATTTTATTGCTATGTACAGGCAGAGCGCTGGCTCTACATTTTAAAGCTGGCCTCAGCAGTCTGAGTCAGCCCCAGAAGGGGTTGGGCAGCAGGGGGAAAATTACTTTTAATAGGTAGGGAATAATGGATTTATAGGGTTGGAAGGGCCTTCAAGGTCATCTAATCCCACCTCTTCCACAGTTGCAGGATGCACTGTTCCTAAACCAGCCCAAATACTAATTCTGATTCACTCAATTCCACAAATGAAACCAGTGTATTAAAACACTAAGTCCATGGAGGTGATAGACAATTTGCATGTATCCTCCAGCCCCACCCCCCACAGCTCTTCAGAGTCCACCAGGCACCTGCCTTACTGCAATGCTAAGTAAAATCCAGACTAAGGTTTTCCTTGCAACTGGGGCACAGGCAGTTCTTCACTCCTGGGTGGTGACTGACACTTGGGAAGTGTGGGGCAGACACATTTCTCTCCTTTGAAGCTGCTCTTGTGATGGATTTTTTGCCTCTAATAAGCAGGGATCTGGGTTTTCCATTTGCTGCAGAAAAACATGGATTTTCTCATGTGAAGGCGAAAAACATGGATTTTCCTTTTCAAAAGGGAAAACCGCAAGAAAAGGCAGGTTTCTCTTAGCAGGCTGGCCATGTGAAGGCGAAAAACATGGATTTTCCTTTTCAAAAGGGAAAACCGCAAGAAAAGGCAGGTTTCTCTTAGCAGGCTGGCAGCCATTCAGCCTGCAAGGAGCTACTTGGAGTGACTGGAGGAAGGGAACACCACATGCATCTGCGTGCGGACAGGTACATGGCTGGCATACAGCCAGGCAGGGTGGTGGGAGCAGCCCTGGTAGCTGCTTGCAGGGAAGTCTATGGGTGGCAGAAGTTGGAGGGCCAGGGCTTGGGGACTGTCTTGGGGGTTGAGGAGCATGCGAGTGTGTGTGTGGAGGGGGAGGGGATGGGTGCCTGCCAGCACTGGGGGAGGGTGTCTGAGTGCTGGGGCTGCACTGGGGCAGTGAGGAGGCACCTGCCCCTCCAGCAGCAAAAGGGGGTGATGGGGCTCTTTGGGAACAGCGGAGAGCTGCATGGTTGGGCCTGTGGCACTGGGACTGGTGCCTGTGCTCGCAGGGGCAGGACAGGGCAGTTGGGAGATGCTGCCCAGGGAGGCGGAAGTGGGGGGAGTGAGGGGCACCAGCAGGGCCATGGGGCTGTGGCTTAGGAGTGAGGGGCACTGACATTGGCAGGGGCAGGGCACCAGCATAGCCCTCTCCCACTCCCACTCCCCAGTGCAGTGGGCAGACCACACCACAGGAGCAGCAACTGGGGACCTTTTTTAAAGTCCCTTAGGTGATCTCTTCCCCTGCACCTGTTCCTGGGATGGCAGGGAACACTGGGGGACTCAGCAGGGAGGAGGAACCGGCCTGCTGCTACTGTTGCCCTGGCTGAGCCAGGCTCCCTATGGATTCTAGCTGGAGTGGACAGGAGCAGCTCTACAGTTTCCTCCTTCCTTCAGGGCAGCTGGAGACATTGGCAGTGGTGGACAGAGGAGTGGGGCGGGGAGAGGAGCTGCCACTCAGCCCAGAAGGGAAAGGGCAGGAGGAACTCTTACCTGATTTGCCAGCTGCTGCTCCCATGGTGTCATTGATTGAAAGGGTGTGTGTCTGTGCCAGTGCACCCCCTCTGGATCCACCTGTGCCAAAAGCTGAATATGAATTTTATAGCTGAGGCTTATCCAAGGGAACACTAATACACCTGTCACTACTAGGTGCATGATAGTGGAACAGATAGGTAAATGGGGACCTTCCCACCACAGATTTGGCATACACAGGCTATGGGAGAAGCAGTTTCAGACACTCAGTGGGACTTGTGTTTAGGAGTAAAAGTGCTTTGGTTTCATCTTTATTGAATTGTCCTCTAAACAAACATTGTGTATTACAAAGAACTCTATCAAAGTGATCTGTCAACATTACACAATGAAAAGGCAGGAAGTGAAGAAGAATGTTTTTATAGTGGCAAATTCAGAGGAAAACGTACATAAACAGGAAGACAGATTAGAGTTTGTCACAGATGTTCTCTTGAAACTCTGCTTGCTTTCTAGACATTGTGCTGGGAACTTTCATAATTGCAGAGGCCATTGGGGTATCTTGTTGCTAATTGTCCAAAAGTTGGCACCTTCAGTAATATAGGAAATCATGGAGGATTTTTTGCTGCTGGCTTGGAGGAAAAAGTGGGGCTTGCTAAATCATTGAAAACACCTTTGCCAGCTAACAGCTGTTGTGTGTGGTTTCTCACGTGAATGCTGTCTGAGTTGGAGTCCGCTGAGCTGATGAATTCTTCGGTCTGGAATCTTGTGCATTCAGAAGAGAGCTCTGTTAAAAGGTGTGTGTGTGTGTGTGTGTGTGCGTGTGTGTGTGTGTGTGTGAGAGAGAGAGAGAGAGAGAAAGAGAGAGAGAGAGAAATGGGGTTGGTTTTCCTTTTTTGTTTTGTTTTGTTTCTCTCTACTCAGGCCAAAATATTCAAACCTGAGAACTTATAAAGTTAGGATGTCACATTCACGTGTAGTCACCTACATAAGCGGCCTGTTTTTTCTGAGGTTTTGAGCACTCACAAACTCCACTGACATCCTTGAGATGCTCATTACCTCTGAAAAGCAGGCCACTATCATTTGGGTACCTAAACACAAACGTAGCAGCTGAACTTTAAGCACTCAGAGTTGAACATACGCCCTGTTAATATTACTGGTGGGAATTACTCTTTGCATGTTCATACCACCTTTCATCCAAGGAGTCCAATGTACTTTACAAACAGTGATTCATTGGGCCACTGCCCACTCTGCGGTAGTTAACATTGCGATTTTATGGATGATGCAAGTGCAAGTGTTTGAAAACAAAATGCTCAGGAAAATAGTTGGTGCAATACAAGAAAAAGGAGTATAGAGGAGAAGATATAAGTAAGAGCTTGTGGATTTTTTACAAAAGACCTGATGTCTTGAGCAAGATAAGAGCGCAGTGAATGAAACGGGCAGAGCATATCATGAGAACTGGCGAGCGAAGGCCTGAGGCAGATTTTGGCAGCTGAGGTGGAGGGTAACAGACCTCAAGGTAGACCAAGGCAATAATGGAAAGATAACATAAAAGCTGATCTGGAAGGAAAAGATGAAGATATGACAAGGTGCAAGGAGACTGCACAAGATAGGAGGAGATGGAAAGCTTTAGTTAAAATGGTTATTAGGGCTATGTAAAGATTTGGATGCTGATTCAATTTGGAGGAGATTTGGCCTGATTTGGTGGCTGAATCTGAATTGAATCAGGGTGTCGCAGGGCACCTCGGTGCTCCTGCTCCTAGAGAGGAGAAACTGCCAGGGAGAGAACCCTGGCAGGACACTAACGAGCACAGCTGCGGGTTGTCGGGGCAACTAAGGGGAGCCAGCTGCCTGTAGGAGGCAGGGCCTGGCCCTTATAAAGCCCAGGGCTGAGGCCAGGCTGGCAGTTC
>NW_005841831.1:2222487-2223197 GCF_000455745.1 Alligator sinensis
TGGAGCAATGTTATTGAGTTACAGACAGGAGGCTTATGTTGTTATGGCCCAGTGCCTTATGTTTGAGTTATAGCCAGGAGGCTTGAGTTTGTTCCGCTTTGAGATTATACCAGTGGTTTGGGTGAGGCTATAGGGGTTGGAGGAGGCCTCATAGGGACCCCCAGAGGGGTGAGGGTCCCCAGCGCCTGAGGAGGACGCAGTGTACTCATAGGGACCCACAGAGAGTGGGACCCTAGTGCCAGAGAGGGCGCAGTATTCACAGGGGGAACCCCAGTGGTATGGGAACCCCGGTGCCAGTGAAGGCGCAACTTGCAGGGTACATGGACCCCAGCCCCAGAGAGGGGCAGCTTTGAGAAGCCCCAGCATGGGCACGACAAGCCCCAGAGGGGGGGCAGTGTTATTAGGAAGCCCAGTAGGGGCACAGCGAGCCCCAGAGAGGGGGCGATATTATTAGGAAGCCCAGTGCAGGCACGGTGAGCCTCTGAAGAAGGGCTAGTGCTGCGATAAACCCCGGAGCAGGGTAGAGTGCTGCAGTTGCCCCCGGCGAGAGGGGGTAGTGGCACGGCGAGCCCTAGGAGAATGGGGGCAGCAGTGCGGTGGACCCGAGAGTCGGGGGGGGTGTCACCGAGAAGTCCCCAGAGTGGGCGCAGAGAGCCCCAGACAGGGGGCTGTATTTTTAGAAGCCCGAGTTCGGGCAACCTTGTAGGGAA
>NW_005841831.1:2223474-2224745 GCF_000455745.1 Alligator sinensis
CGCAAAGGCCCCACCCCCTCCCTCCTCCCCCAGCCCCTCCTGAGTGCCCCCCCCGACCCCCACCCAACAAGCAAAGTTTCTAACTTGATCGTTGAAGGGAGACAATCTGTTTATCCTGGCTTCTTGAGAAGAACAGTGAATGGCGTCAGAGAGATTTTTCTTTGTTGAAGCATCCTGTTTGCTGCTTTACAGCTTTCTTATACCCTTAGTCCAGCCTCTTCAAAGCATTCTTTTAATTGTGTAAATTGAGAGGGTCCCAAGACATAATCGACAGGGAAAATCCTGTTATATAAACAGTTTCAATTTAAATAAATGATCTTTTTCAGTGATAAGGGGTTATCTAGTTTGGAACATCTCAAGAAACTGATTAACAACTAGGAAAAACATTACGTTTTAAGGAGTAACCAGGCACCTAGGAGCCAGCTTGAAGTTATTATGAATATAGAAGATATACTGGAAGGGATATCACATTGTTTCTTCTCAGATGGCCTAGCTATGCTTGCAGAGTGAAGTCGGCATCAGTGTTTTGTATTTTACCTGTTGTGAATAAGCCTCAGCTTAGCATGACTTTCAGATTTTACTGTAGTCTTTTAACAGATTTAAGGGGATTACTTGGAGTGTTCAGAAACTTTGGGGAGGACATCCACCAGTCATCCCAGGAAAAGTATGACAGCATTTGTAGTCAGGGCTCCAACGGGCTGGATGCTGTGATGAACCCTTAACCATTGTTCAAATGTCGCCCATACCCCCTCTGACTCAGTCTCTTGCCTCAGCATTCCCTAACCCGGCAACCGAGTTTTAGTTAATCAAGTTTAAATAGGCCCCCCATACTGAGACTGGACAGCCTGAGGTGCCTATTTAAAATTTTCTTCTGCTTAGTTCTGGGTAGATGAGGTGTGTGGGGAGGGGGGGAATAGAAAAAGTCCTTTGTAAGTCCAGCAAGCTGGGTGCCCAGGCTCCCTCAGGAACACAGAGCTGACAGGTACCACAGGGGGCACAACTCCATGTTTATATTGCCATGTTGCCAGGACCCCTCAACACGAGAGGTCTACTGCCTGCCCGGAGCAAAGATTCGGGATGTGACGGAAGTAATCCAGGCCAGGATCAAGCCCACCGGTTATTACCCCATGGTCCTAGTCCATGTGGGTACTAATGATGCGGCCAGGAGAACCCCCGATCACCTGATGGCGGACTACAGTGCTCTGGGCGGCGTGCTGAGGGAGTTCGGTGCACAGGTGGTATTCTCTTCCATCCTACCAGTGAACGGACGC
>NW_005841831.1:2226906-2237697 GCF_000455745.1 Alligator sinensis
GGACCGATACTCTTCAATGTCTTCATCAGCGACTTGGACGAGGGAGTGAAATGTACTCTGTCCAAGTTTGCAGATGACACAAAGCTATGGGGAGATGTGGACACGCCGGAGGGCAGGGAACAGCTGCAAGCAGACCTGGACAGGTTGGACAAGTGGGCAGAAAACAACAGAATGCAGTTCAACAAGGAGAAATGCAAAGTGCTGCACCTAGGGAGGAAAAATGTCCAGCACACCTACAGCCTAGGGAATGACCTGCTGGGTGGCACGGAAGTGGAAAGGGATCTTGGAGTCCTAGTGGACTCCAAGATGAACATGAGTCGGCAGTGTGACAACGCCATCAGAAAAGCCAATGGCACTTTATCGTGCATCAGCAGATGCATGACGAATAGATCCAAGGAGGTGATACTTCCTCGGAAAAGTCAATGGCTCCAACTCCAGTTGGAGTACTGCGTGCAATTCTGGGCACCGCACTTCAAGAGGGATGTGGATAACCTGGAGAGGGTCCAGAGAAGGGCCACTCGTATGGTTAAAGGCTTGCAGACCAAGCCCTATGAGGGGAGACTGGGGCACCTGGACCTCTTCAGCCTCCGCAAGAGAAGGTTGAGAGGCGACCTTGTGGCTGCCTATAAGTTCATCACGGGGGCACAGAAGGGAATTGGTGAGTATTTATTCACCAAGGCGCCCCCGGGGGTTACAAGAAATAATGGCCACAAGCTAGCAGAGAGCAGATTTAGATCGGACATTAGGAAGAACTTCTTCACAGTTCGAGTGGCCAAGGTCTGGAACGGGCTCCCAAGGGAGGTGGTGCTCTCCCCTACCCTGGGGGTCTTCAAGAGGAGGTTAGATAAGCATCTAGCTGGGGTCATCTAGACCCAGCACTCTTCCCTGCCTATGCAGGGGGTCGGACTCGATGATCTATTGAGGTCCCTTCCGACCCTAACATCTATGAACCATGCTGCTACAGCTGCGGCATCACCTCACCTTGGTAGCCATGGTGGCACAGTGCAGTGCTTCTTCCCATGCCAGGTCCCACCCACTGAGCTGTGGAGGTGGCTCCTGCCTGGAGCTGGTCTGGCTAGGTTGCAGACCTGTGGCTGCAGAAATCTGGGGAGGTACATGGCCCCAGCCACATCACCTGTTTCCCACCTTACTTCCCCATGTGTTGCTTGTGCCCCACCTTCCCCACAACCCCCATCCCTTTCCTCACACACTGGGGACCTGGGGGCCAGGAGTGAGGGGCACTGGCAGAGCCACGGGCAGGCCACTGGCATATCGGGGATACTCAGCGCCCACAAAGCAGCAGCAGGGACAGCCGCAGCGGGACCTGAATCCTGGTGAGCGAAGGGGACAGGCAGAGCTCTGATTTTTCTATGATAAAAAAACCCAAAATCAAACACTAAAATATATGGTTTATTTAGAATTTATTTTATTATAATATTTGAGGCACTAGTAGGCCTCCAAATTGCCTTAAAATTGTAAATTTATCAATAAAACATTGTGTTCAACAGATGCATACAACAGATGTGCACACACGCACATGCATATAGTGATATCTCATTTTAATCATAGAAAAATACAGATTTTGGGTGGTTTTAATTAGAGAACATGGGATTTTTAAACAGACATCCAGGATCCCTGAAGGTCATTTATTAGATTATTAAAATGAGCCATCTATAAATATTGGGCATAAACTAGAGGAAAATTTGGGGAACTCAGCAAATTCAAGAAGACCTACTTCCAATTTGTGTGCCACCCTCCTCCCACCTCTCAAGTCTCCCCAGCTGGTACAGGTGAGAATCTATGTTGTGTTGTCACAGGTAGCCAGATAGTATGACCTACCCTTGATGAATCCATACGGACTATTCCAACACTCTCCAAAACTTCCTGGATTGCCTGTGCACTGCTGTATTGCCTTCCCAGCAGGTGTCAGGGTGATTAAAGTTCCCTATGAGAACCAGGGTGCATGATAGGAAACTTCTGCTAGCTGTTTGAAGAAAGCCTCATCCACCTCGTGCTCCTGGTCTGGGGTCTCTAGCAGACACCCACCATGTCATCCTTGTTGCTCTCCCCTCTGACCCTAATGCAGAGACTTTCAACAGGCCTATCTCTGATTTCCTACTGTACCTCTGAGCAATCATACAAGTCTTTCATAAAGAGCAACTATGCCAAGTCTTTCCTGAACTGTTTATACCCATCCATGATAGTGCTCCACTCATGTGAGCTCCCACCTAGTCTTTGTTATTCCAATCACGTCATAGGTCTGTGACTGTGCGAGGACTTCCAATTCTTCCTACTTGTTTCTCAGGCCCCATACATTCGTGTACAGATATATGGAGGTAACTAGTCAATTACTCTACTTTCTCTGGAAGAATAAGAATGCCTCCCCTTTGTCCCTTCCTGCTTGTGCTTCCTCCAGGTCACCCACTTACCTGAGGGCTTTGTTCTCCATCCCTCAGCTAACCTAGTTTAAAGCCCTCCTCACTAATGTTGCTGAGCCTGTCTGTGAAGATGCTCTTCCCTCTGTTCATCAGGTGGATCCCACGTCTCCCTAGCAATCCTTCTTGGAACAACATTCTGGCACTGAAGAAGCCAAAGCTCTGCTGGCAACACCATCTGTACAGCCTTGCATTAATCTGCAGAATGTAGCTGCTCCTGCCCAGGCTCTTCCCCTGCATCAGAAGGATCAAGGAGAACACCACCTGAGCCCCTGAGCCCTTCACCCTTGCACCCAGAGCTCTGTAGTCACTTTGGTCTGCTCAGGGTCGTCCCTGGCAGTATGATTGCCCACATGGATAAGCAGTAGTAGTCAGGGGTAGTAGTCAGAGGGCCAGATGAGGCTTGGTAATCCTTCTGTCAGATCTTTGATCCAAGCTCTGGGCAAGCAGCAGACCTCCCAAGACAACAGGTCAGGTCAGCAGATGGGTGCCTCCATCCTTCACAGAAGGAAGTCATCAACCACCATCATCAATTGCTTCCTCTTCAATCCTCCCTACCTTGGGGATGCCTGCCTTGGCCTCTTCTGCTGATGGAATGTGTTTGTGCTTCTCTGTTGCTAGCCTCCATATCTGTTGTCTAGGCAAACCACTGCAGTTGGAGATGAAGACTTATGCTTGCTACTAAAGATTACAAGCATCCAGCTTCCACCTTCCTTGGAAGTACACATCCTCTTCCTTCTCCAGCACCTCCTCTGGCACTCCTTCTGCAGTCCTAGAGGTCTCGTTCAAGTGTTATCATTGGCAAGTTTCAGGCTGAGATGTGTTTGGAGGGCTTTGCCATGTCTAGGGCATTTGATGTACTGTCTTCAGGCTGATTTGAGTTGCTTTTGATGTTTCAATGCAATCCTAATAGAAATGATTGATCTCACTAAGTGATGATTGGTCCAGCAGTCATCGGTGATATGTGTGTCTTTTAGATCACACACGTTCACAATGACATAATTGAGGAGGTGTCATTGTTTCGAGCGGGGGTGTTGCCATGTTGTTTTGTACCTGCCATGTTGTCTGAAGATAGTATTAGTGATGACAAGGTCATGCTCAGCACATTTACTGAGTAAGAGGGGTCCATTGGAATTGGCCTTGCCCACTCCTTCCTTCCCAATGGTTCAAGTCCTGGCCAACTCTCTCATTGAAATCTGTAAAGAGGATGATCTTATCCTATTTTAGGATGATAGTCAGGATTTCATCGAGGTTAGCATAAAACTGTTCTTTTTGTTTTTCCTTGACATAGATTGTTGGGGCTTATGCACCGATAACGGTAGCAAACAAATTGTTGGTCAGTCGGAGATGGAGAGTCGTGAGGTGCTTGTTAATGCCAACAGGGAATTTTGTCATTCAGTTGACAATCTGGTTTTTAATGGTGAAACCAAAGTCATGTATTCACCTGCTGTTTGCAGGTTTCCCTTTCCAAAAGGGCATATAGTCACTTCCCCGTTCCCTCAGATGGACTTCCTCTGTACATCTGGTCTCACTGACAGTAGCGATATTGATGTTGTATTGCGAGAGTTCTTGGGTGACAATAGCTGTTTTATGTTCAGGTCTGTCACTATTTGGGTCATCCAGTAGGGTTTGTGCATTCCAGGATGCAAAGGACACTTTTGTGGTTTGACCACAGTTTGAGTGATCCTCCTGGAAGTGGCTATCCAGTCAGGTAAGATAAAGTGGGACAGCCTATGTTTGGGGCACCATTTCTAGCCCCCTCCCCATGTGGGGATCACCTAAGGGGATCCTAAAAAGGACTGTTCAGTCATGATCACAGCTGCAAATCACCCTCCTGTTCCATTGCAAGGGTGATGTGACCACTGCCTACATCCGGATCCATGACTAGGGACTTCTGGCGATCACTTCATCTATCTCCATTGCCACTTGTTCATCGCTGCAGGACTTTGTAGAGGTTATGGGAATTAGTCATTGGTTATTGTGGTAGATGTTGGATCCATTGGAGGAAGCCTGCATGTGACTTGCTTTATGTGAGGAGGCTGTTTTGCATTGGCAACTGAACGGATCTGGATGCGGAGGAGAACTCTGTGTCCGGTGGCAACGAAAACAGGGTTTACTCTTCTACTACAACCTTCATCTGCCTTTGCAGCTGTTGAGAAGTATGCCTTCTTCATCCATCTACTCCACCAGAGGTCTTTGTTATGTTGGACTGCTCTTCATCTGATACCTTATGTTTGACCTTACCACCATTGGTGACCCTACTAGGAGTACAAGACTTACAACAGTGTTGCTCTTAGGGTCATCAGTACATGCAAGCCTCTCTACCCTGTCAAGGTCCATGGTTAGCACTGACAGTCTCATGATTGAAAATGATAACACTTGTATTGAGAAACATTGGCAAGCTCTAAAGAATAGGTCTGTGCGAAACGGGCCCTATTCGATTCAGATATGGATTCAGTCCAGATCAGGGACAGTGATTCACTTAGTTGATTCGGATCACTGTCCTTGATTCGATTCAGCTGAATCTGAAGATTCAATGCTGATTTGGTGAATCAGCAATTCAGACACAGGCACAGCTTAAAAGTTTTTTTTCTACATACCTTGAGGTACCAGTGCGGCTCGTGATTGCTGTGGTGCTGGGGCGCATGGAGCATCCCACAGCAGCGCAGGGAACTCTCCAGCATGCTCAGCAGTGGACCAGAAGTAGTTCTGGTCCGCTTCCAGGTCTGCCGGGGAGCGTGCTGGGGGACCTCCTCGCACCCCCCCCCCCAGCTCGGTGATTGGCTTCAGGGGGACCCCTGGTGCCCACCCCCCTCCAGACCCAGGAGGCACCAGTTGCATGCTCCCCAGTGGACCAGAAGTGATCCTGGTCTACTTCTGGGTCTGTTGCCGGCTGCACTGGGGAGTCTCCCATGCTTCTGTGGGATGCTGCATCTGCCCCAGCATCACTGGGTTCAGAGCCGCCACTACCTAGAGGTATGTAGAAAAATCATTTAAAGCTGTATCTATGTCCGAATCGATTCGGAGAGATTAAAGGGTCCTCTGATTCGATTCAGATTCGGAGATTCAGCCACTGAATCGAGCTGAATCTCCACTGAATAGAATCAGGCACCGAAGCTTTACACAGCCCTACTAAAGAAGACCATCCATGAGGCTTTCATGGAATCATTTGTCTTTATCACCCGACACCATCAGGATTGGTTTGACAAAAACAACACTGAGATCAAAGCCCTGCTCAATCAGAAGAGAGTTTTCTGTGACTGGAAAAACTATATGTCCAGTCAGAAGTAGGGAACATTCTGAGGACTTAAAACTGAACCCCAGAGGAAGATTCAAGAAATCAAAAACAAATGGTGGAAAGAGAAGGCAAAAGAAATCCAACAATTTGTTGACAATCATGACATGTGGTGCTTCTTCAGTGCAATCAAGGCTGTGTATGAACCAAGCTCTTGTGGACTCACCCCACTTAGATCTGAAGATGGCAACTCCTTCAAGACAACAAATCCATCAAAAACCACTGGAAGTAGCGCTACCAAAAGCTCCTGAACTGAGAATTGACGGTGACTGATCAAACCAGAGTCCATCCCAGACCATCCAGTAAGAGAAACACTTGCTAGTCCACCAACCTCTGAAGAATTCCACCAAATGATAAGACAGATGAAGAACAAAGCATCTGGCGCTGATGGCATACCAGCTGAGGTCTTCACAGTTGGTGGGGAAACTATGACCAACAAGCTCCACACACTGTTTCTTAAAATCTGGAACACTGAGGAAATTCGTGATGACCTAAGGAATGCCAACAAGTCTGACTGTGGAAACTACTGAGGTATTGGCCTCTTCCCCATCTCTGGGAAGATACTTGCTCAAATTCTGCTGAACTAACTGCTCCCACTTGCTGAGGAAATCCTTCCCGAGTCTCAATGTGGCTTCAGACCATCGAAAGGCATCACAGACATGATTTTTGTAGCCTGACAGATTCAGGAAAAATGCCAAGAACACCATGAGGAACTGTTTATGGCCTTTATCAATTTGACCAAAGCCTTTGACTCTGTTAGCCATGAGGCTGTATGGAAGATCTTATTTAAGTTTTGCTGCTCAGGGAAATTTAGCACCATCCTAAGACTCATTTATGACCACATCACTGCCTCCATCCTATGTAGTAGTTCTACTATGGAGCACCTTGCCATTTACATTGGTGTCAAGCAGGGCTGCATTATTGCACCAATTTTATTTTCCATCTTTCTTACAGTCATCAAGGTGCTCACCCATGACTGTTTGCCACATGGTATTGGCAGTCAGAGTACAAGATGAATGGAAACCTTTTCAATTTCTCCTGCTTCTGTGCCAAAACCAAAATTACTTCAGCCTAGATTGTGGAACTTCAGTATGCTAATGATTGTGCTGTCATTGCACATACTGAGGAGGACCTATGACCAGCTCTTAACTGCTTCTCTCAAGCACACCAGTGCCTGGGACTGGCCTTAAACATCAGAAAAACAAAGGTGCTTCACCAGCCTGCTCCAGGCCACTCAACTCCCTTGGCAAATATCCTCAATGATGGGCAGGAGCTGGAGAGGGTCAAACACATTGCATACCTCAGCAGCCATCTCTCAAAGAAGGCCAACATTGACAAGGAGATAGTATAGGATCCGATGTGCCAGCTTTGCCTTCAGAAGACTGAATCATTTGTGTTCAATGATCATGACATCAGGATTTGATCAAAGCTCGTATTATAGAAGGCTGTGATAATCCCAACTCTTCTCTATGGCTGTGAAGCTTGGGTGACCTACAGAGAACACCTGAAAAGCTTGGAACATCTTCACTAGTACTACCTTTGGCAGATCCTTGGTATAAAGTGGGCAGATAATCACACAAATGTCAGTGTCCTTACTGATGCTAACGCCACCAGCATGGAAGCGCTGATTATTCAACATCAGCTGTGGTGGACAGGGCATTGTGTGCACAAGCTTGATGCACATTTGTCAAAACAACTTCTGTACTCCCAGTTCAGCCAAGGACAAAGGATATGTGAGGCCCAGAGGAAATGTTTCAAGAACACCCTCAAGGTGAACATTAAGAAGTGTGGCAATGACATCACAAAATTGGAAAAACTCTGTAGGTCAGCCTAGCTTCTACATGGCAATGCCTTGTGAGAGAAAGTACATCTTTGAGGAAATCCATATAATTCTGGAGGCAGAAAAATGACAGAAACTAAAAGAAAGGAAAAAAGATGAAGAAATCTGCAGTCCAACCCTCCCTTTAACCACCACCTGTGGCATTTAACCATCACCTGTGGCAAATTCATAGGTGGAGGGAGAAAAAATTATTTTGGGGGGCTGAGTGCACATATGTGCACACATCCCCCTCAGCAGGTAAATCTGTGGGGGAAGGGGTGGGGGAGGGAGTGGGTCTGGGGCAGGCTCTGCACTGCTGGGATGGGGCATGGGATGAAGGTGTGAGTGGTTTGTCTGGGGGGGCCTGGTGCAGGGAGGTGGTGGTTCCTGCCACTGCACACACCCCAGGAGGGCATGGGGGCTGTGTGCCCCTGGAAGTGCTCATGGGGCAGGGCAGGCTGTGGCTGCAGGCCAGGGCCAGGGCTGTGCTGGGCTGTTCTCAGCAGGGATGGAGGCGGGGGGGGAAGGAGTTGGGCCGTGCTGTGCTTGGGATGGGTGGCAGCAGCACTGGGACGAGGGTTTGGGGAGGGGACACTGCAAATTTCTGGGTGGCTGCAGCCTCCCCACTGTATCCCTGCTCCCAGCGCAGCTGCTGCCTGCCCCGAGCACAGCCTGGCCCAGACCCGCAATGGGAAGAGCCTGGTGCAGCCCCAGGTCCAGCCTGCAGCCACAGCCCACGCCAGCCGCAGATCCAGAGGCATGCTTCCCCTCCCCCCCTGCTCCCCCCAGTGCCTTCCCAGGGTGCATGTAGCAGCAGGAGCTGTGTCCCCTGGATGAGCCACTCGCGGCTCCATCCCGTGCCCTGCCTGGCTGTGCGGCACCTGCCCCAGCCCCAGGCCCTCTCCCTCCATCACTGCTGTGTGCATGCCCTTCCCCAGTCCTGCTGCAGCCACCAGAAGCCCAAGGCTGGGCTGACTTGTGGCCCTACCGTTGCCCCATGTTTGGGGGGGGCTAAGCCCTGTTAACCCCCCCTTCTGCCACCTATGTGTTGCATCCTAGTCTGCAGCTCTAGGATCAGCCTTAGCCATCAATGATCTCATTTACAACCCTTTACTTGACCTGTGGGAGTGATCATCCTTGACTGTGAAAGATCACTGATGATGAGAAGTCTCCTTCATCATCGAATCAATAAACTCATGTCTGAGAATGCTTTGGAGCCTTGCCACCCCCTCCTGTAGCTCTTTTGTCTGCTCCCTGGCAGACACAACTCACATCTTAGGCACTCCCCCACCTAGCTGACACTGGAAGGAGCCTGCAAGCCCCCACAATGCCAAACCAAGACCAGGGTTCACTCACTCTCTGGTCACTTGTGGAGTCAAACTCTCCTTGGCCTGGACTGGCTCTGCCCCTTTATTAGGGCTTATGTCAGAAAAAGGCAGCAATCACTCTGCTAGCAGCACTCAACATCTGCTCAGAGCACATGCCCATACACACAGCCAACTAAACAAACACCTCATCAGGCCAAGCACACAGACACTCACTTATCTTCCAGGAGTAGGATCTGGTGCCTGGTACCCAGCTCCTTTTTTCTTCTTGCTACCAGCAAACTGCTTGCAAACTACCCTGTTGCTGTCTGTCCTTGTTCACTTGCATCTCTTTTCTAAACTGAATAGGTCTAGTTGCTTTAGTCCCTCCCCATATGGAAGCCCCACCATACCAGTAATCACCTTTGTGGTCCTTCTCTGTGTCACAACCCAGTGATTTTTTGTGCCTCGGCACTATGGAATTTCCTGGCCACATGAGAGCTCCTTTGCACGGCAGAGTGTTCTGCTGCAATTAAGAGCCTGCGTGCAGGAGAGTTCCCGCCAATTTGCAGTTTCCTTTGCAGGATGCATTTCTTCTTTGCAGCACAGAAATGCACGGTGCAAAGAGTTCCCGCTATTCAAATGCAAATTTGTGCCCCGCTATTGGCCAGTGCTAAATTATTCACACGTGGCGGCTAGTAATTGGCTCGCTGGCCGTTTAAAATTCCGTGCGACTTCCGCCCAAGTCGAAGAGCTTTGAGCACGCTGCAGAGTGCCTCTGAAGTTATCTGACTTGCGGCTGCCGATCGATAGACTGATCACCTATCGATCTTTCTTCCCGTCACCGAGCGCAACCCCGACGTACCCCTTTCCCCGCCGGCTTCGAATTGCGGACGGATTAACTGGCTTGGGCCCCGCCAGCTGGAGCAACTTGTGTGGTTGTTCAGGAGACCGGACCACCTGCGTCGTGATTGCAAGCGGCGTGAGTAAAGTTTTTGCAACCAATAAGTTGTGTCTGCCTCTCCATTCACCAGCCTGCCCTAACGTACGAGCGTAACTCGAGTCGGCCCTGGCCGTCCGAGACACTCTGTACCTTCTCTAGTTCTACTATATCGTTTTTGAAGTGTAGGGGTCAAAATTGATCACAGTACTCAAGGTGTAGACACACCATGGATTTGTAAGGGGGCAAAATGATACTTTCAGTTTTGTTTACAATTCCCTTAATAACCCCTAACATTTTGTCTTCCTTTTTGATGGCTACTGGGCACTAAGCTGATGCTTTTAGTGAACTGTCCACAATGGTTCTCAGATCTTTCCTGTGCAGTAACAGCTGATCTAGAGCCCATCATAGTGTAGGTATAGTTTGGATAATTTTTGCCTTTGTGTAGCAAAGTTCAGTTTCCAGGGACAGACATGATGCCTTCTGGTGACCCTGCAGTCACCACCCTGCTCCAGCTCTGAGGTACCCTCCCCTTCTCACTCATCTGCCATGCCTTAATGTATTCCTTGGAAGATTGAAAGGGAGGCTGCCTAAAGGTCCTAGAGCAGTCCTCCTGACAGCTGTCAGGTCCCTCCTTGATCACATTGGTCTCAGCTCTTCCCCTCTCAAGCTAAGTGGACCTTTCTGGACTGTTAGTGGCCTGCCTGCTTACCTTTGGGCTATTCATGGCCTCTGGCCTCCCCTACAGCCATGCCCATGCCTTGCAGGTATTACTGTTCAGCCATTTTCCCTTGTTGGGGCTTTGGCTTTCCTGGCCTCCACCACTTTACTCTCACTGGGCCTTCTATACTAGGTCTGCTGTGCTGAACCTGGCTTCTGGGTTCCAGCTCTTGTCCCAATTACTTTGTTCCTGGGCTTCCTGGCCTTATCTCCACCCTGCTTTGGGCAATGAGCCTACTTTGGCTCTTTCAGAGCCTCCTGGCCCAAATTCATTCCTG
>NW_005841831.1:2237728-2239131 GCF_000455745.1 Alligator sinensis
AGTGAATTTGTTTTGGCTCCATCTGGGCCCCTTGGCCCTGTCTACCCCGCCTGGGGACTGGGCCTCTTGGCTCAGTCAAGTGGTATGGGCACTGAGCCCCTTGGCCCTGTCTGGCTTGCTCAGCTACAGTCCTTCCATAGGCTACCCTATAAGGCTCAAGCCCAGTCTATGTCTTGAGCCCCTATCCCCTGGCAGGATATCTGCCAACCCCTGATAATCCCAAACCCAAACTGCCAGTTTAAACTCTAACAAAGGACTAAGCCCTTTGGCTATGACACAAACTCCCAGCCTACTAGCAGTATAACAAATCTCTCTTCTGCCCTGGGTCATATCCCCTGGGTATCAAACCTTCAATACCTTACTTGCATGCCCAGGGTGTGCCAGGCATCAGCTGGGCATTCTTTTGCAGTCTTCCAAACTAGTTATTCTCTCTGCATCTCACAGGACCAGACTGCCTTTCTGTCTTAGATTCTGGATTTATAAGATGCCTAGCCCTGCCCCATCTGGTCAGGTGGTGCCCCAGCCAGCTGCTTGGGTTTTTCTTTAGGCCTTGATGGATGATTTCCATGGCAGCTTGTGTCTGCTGTTCTAGCAGTACCGTTGCTGTCCAAACTAGGCTCTGCCCTGCTGTCTTATTGCCTAGCTGCTAGCTTTGCAACAGGCATTCTTAAGCAGAGTTCCCCTGACCAGGCTGCAGGTGTGCCCCTTTACTCTAATAAAGAGCTGCCTACTTAGACAGCAGAGTTTCTTTACTACCTTCCTTTTTGTATCTGGCCTGTATTCTGCTGCCTGGGCTCTATCAGCAGCAGTTTCTCTCCTTAAAGTATCAGGAGCCCCAGGCTTCTTGTTACACCAGGTGCATCACTTTACACTTACCTACATTGAATTTCATCTGCCGTTTAGTTGTCCATTCATTCAAATGTGCCAGCTCCTTCTTCAGTTCCTCAGAGGCCTTCTTGGTCTTAGCCACTTTTGTGTCATCTGCAAATTTGGTAATTTTGCTACTCACCCCCTTTTCCAGATCATTTATGAATATGTTAAACAGACTTGGTCCCAACACAGATCCCTGAGGGGCCCCCACTGTTTATTTCTTTCTATCCTGAAAACTGACCGTTTATATTCACTCTTTGCTTTCTATCTTGGAGCCAATTTCTAATCCATGAGTGGACCTTCCCTGTAATCACATGACTACCTAACTTCCTTAAGAGTTTTTAATGGGGGACCTTGTCAAAGGCTTTTTGAAAGTCCAGATATACTATGCCAACTGGATCACTTTGATCCCCCTGCTTATTGACACCCTGGAAGAATTGTAGTAGGTTGGTGAGATATGAATTCCCTTTGAAAAAGCCATGTTTATTCCTCCCCAGCAAGTCATGTTCATCTATGTTTTTAACAATTCCTGC
>NW_005841831.1:2239141-2247219 GCF_000455745.1 Alligator sinensis
CTGCTGCTGCTTAGTTTTCCAGGAAACCATGTTAGACTCACCAGCCTGTAGATCCCTACATCTCTCCTAGAACCTTTAAAAATATGGGAATCACAATAACAGCCCTCCAGTCCTTTGGTATCAAAGCTCTTTTTAGTGATAGGTTGAATACTACATTTAGGACTTCGGCAATTTCCAGTCTGAGCTCCTTCAAGACCCTAGGGTGAATGCCATCAGGTCCTGGTGATTTGCTACTGTTTAGTTTATCAATATCCTCTATAACCTTATCTACTGAAACCTCAATTTGGGTCAGCTCCACTGACTTTTTTATAGAGAGGAGTGGGTCTGCTGAGGGAATCTCCCTAACATCTTCCACAGTGACAACCGATACAAGGAATGCATTTAGTTTCTCAGCTAGGCCCTGTCATCCTTTACTGCCCCTTTTACAATAATTTAAAAGTCCAACTGACTCCCCGTCAGGACTTCAACTTCTAATGTACTAAAATAATTTTTTATTGTTGCTTCAGTGTCTCTAGCAAGTTTCTCCTCAGATTCCCTCTTAGTTTGTCATCTTATATTCTTACACTTGATTTGCCAGAGTTTATGCACCCCTTTCCCCCTCATTAGGATATGTCTTCCATCTTTTGAAAGAGACCTCTTTCTGTGTATTGCCTCTGCAGCTTTGCCATTAAACTATGCTGGCTTTCTTTTGGTCTGCTTTTCTTTCTTTCTTTCTTTTTTTAATTTGCAGTATGCATTTGCTCTGTGCCTCTGATATGGTGTTCTTAAGTGGTTCCCATGCTGCTTGCAAGTTCCTCCCCTTTAACGTCTATCTAACTGGCTTCCTCATTTTGGTGTAGTCTTCTTCTTAAAGTTAAAGGCAATTGTGGTAGATTTTCTTATCTGTTATCTTGCAGCAATATCAAACCCAACTGCATTGTGGCCACAATTGCAGAATGGCTCAGTAACACTTACTTTTGTACAAAGTCCTGTGCCTTACTTAAGACTAGGCCAGGGATGATCTTCCCTCTTGCAGGTTCCAGGACTAACTGCTCCAGGAATCAGTCTTTTATAACTTCAGGAAATATGGTCTCTGCATCCTAGTCTAATGTTAGATTGACCCAGACTATTTGTGGAGAGTTGAAGTCACCAATTATTACTGTTTTGTGTTGTTGCAGCCTCTCTCAGTTCCCTTAGCATTTCTAGCTCACTGCTGGCATCTTGGTCGGGGGTCAACAGTATATCCCCAGACATACTTTTTTCCATTGAAACCTGGGATTTCTGTCCACAAGGATTATATGGCACCTCTCTTATCAGTTGAAAAATCTACTATATTTGATTTGATACAGTCTTTGATGTAGAGTGCCATTCCCGCAGTAGTATGACTTATTCTATCATTCCTGTATAATTTGTATCCATATATTACAGCATCCCATTGATTTTCTTCATTCCACCATGTTCTGGAGATACTTATTATGTCAATATCATTATTTACTACTAAGCATCCAAGTTCCTCCACCGTTGATCTTAGACTTCTAGTATTAGTATAAAAACATGTATACTTCTTATTATTGCCTGGATAGCTACTGGTGTATGACCTTTTATTCAGTAGATCTATATGTTCATGCTGGTCTTTTGTGTTTCATCTGGCACTCCCTCCTTGCTTACCCCTAGTCTAATCCCTGTTATGGTTTCACTCCTATAGGTTGTGTCAGTATAAACTGTGTGCTATTCCTAAACCCTTCTTCCCTACACCCTTGTCTCAGCCATGCATTGAGACACTTTTGCTCTACAATACTAGAAGGAACTAAATAAACTCTTAAAAAGGCTACCTCTGAAATTCAGGAAGGATTAATGCTTCCACCTTCAGGCTGGGTACGTTTTATTACCCAGGATTCACAAACTTGGCAACCCAGGACAGCCCATTGTTTCTGGCATTGCCACCTCCCAGAGGGAGTTGCTGGTTATGTTGACTCAGCTTTATTTCCACATGCAGGGGAATCTGCCACCTATTTGGAAGATACTGTTTCCTAAAGAACCTAGTTTCCATTGACAAGCTTTGAGCTAGAGCCATATTAGCGACCATGGATATTATATATCTGTACACTAACATCCCCCATGGATTACAAGCCAAAAAGAACATTATCCCCAACCAGGACACTGCTGCTGTTTCCATCCCTCCATCAAACTGACTCTAGAATATTCCACCCAGCAAATTCAGTTCTTGGACACCACTGTGAAAGTTTGCAATGCCCGCATTACCACCCCATTCTGTAGGAAAACAGATGACCATTACAGTGACCTCCACTCTAACAATTTTCATCCTAAATACACCACTAGATCCATTTCCTACAGCCAAGCTCTGTGTTACAACCATATCTGCTCTGATCCCACCAACTGGGATGCATGCATTAAGGAACTGTGGACACTACCTAACTTTACAATACAATCCTAAAATCATAACTATTCATTTGAATCAACAAAGACAGAGTTAGATCCCACCCTGACCTGCTAAAATACTAGCCCCTTCCCATGATAGTCCTCCCCTACCCTCCCAGCTGCATTTGCCACATGGGCAGTCCCCACCTTCAGGTGAGGCAGCTTAGCTCCCCATATGTGATGGGATGCTGCTCACATGGTCTGCAAGCCTCGGGAAGGAGAAGCCAGCTTGCCCAGCACCCCGCAATGCCGCATGCACAGCACAGTCTCCCTCCCCCTCCCAGCCATGTGGGAAGCACCCCTTGCAACACAGGCACCTTGGTTTCCCTTGCCCTGCACACAAGAACATGCCCTTGATCTCCCAAATGCATGCACCACCCACCTACAGTGTGGGCAGCCCAGCTTTGCTGGCAGCTCTGGAACTCCAGCCCCCTCCCTGCCACTCTGGAAAGAGAAAATGTAGGGGGAAATTGTGGTCCCAAAATAACCCTTTGGGGCCCACATGCAGCTCACAGGCTGCCAGTTGGACAGCCCTGAGCTAGTCTATAAGGTACAAATCTTCCTTGCCTTGTTTTTCCTGGCAATTGTGAATAAATCCTTTCCCAAACCACTAGAGAGCACCCAATAGCTTCTTTTAAAAGTCTCTCAGCTGTCTTTGTGTTTACCTCCCAGCCTAACACCTGCTGCTGTGCTGTGGTGAAGGTGGCCTGTTGCAGTTCCAGAGCTGTGAGTTCAAGTGTTGTTAGGTGCTTGGGCAGTAACCACTCCAAACTGACCCAGATTTAGGGGGTGTTACTTCACTTGGATTGGGGAGTGAAAGGTGGCAGACATGCTAGTAGCCACATCACTCTCTTGTGAGCTGTTGGATGCATAAAATGGCCTTTTTAGCCAAACTAGTGTGATGGGCCATGTTAGCTTGGGCAGACTTTTGACATTTCCAGCTGTCTCTATTGATTGACCCAGCAGGGCTTCTAGAATCCCAGTCCCTTGGTGGGATAGTCAGTATTGTCCACATCACCCCCAGAAAGTTTTTCTTTTGTTACAGAGGAGCATCAGCTCTCCCCGCGGGAGCAGGGTGAATCTTGATTGTTCCACTAGCTCAAGTGAAACAGCAAATCCTTCCTAGTGCACCTGTTAGAAAAGGTAGACCTGTTTACACTCAGCACCTCAGTCTAAGCCCTTGTTTCTAATAGCATTTAAGATATTTGCACAGAGTAAAAGGCACAAACAAGTAGCCATGAACATTTTTTTTGTGTGCATTCATCTCGCAGTGCTCTGGCCTTTCCTATCTGCAAGATTATTTCAGTAAGAAGTCTTGAGCAAGAAGGTCAGCAGCAGGAAGCAATAGTTCCTTGGTAAGTAATGTCTATTTCTATTATTTGGGCTGGGATGGTCAGTGTTCATTGGTGTTTGTTGTAAGTGCTTTTCCATTTGAACCATGACTGAGAAATGTAGACAATTCTGCATTGAACATTGAGCTCTGGAGTTTGCTTTGGGCAAATGATCAACCAGAGGAGTTTATCCCCTATGATTGAAAATCTATCCTGTTCTTGAGCTTTCCCAAGTAGAGATAGGTGTCTCTAGAATCATAGAAAGTTAGGGTTGGAAGCATAGGTGGAGGGAGAAATTTTTTGGGGGGGGAGGTGGGTACTGAGTGCATGCGTGCATGCCTTCCCCCGCCCCCGCAGGAAAGTCTGCAGGTAAAGGGGTGGGGGGAGGGGGAAAGACAGTGGTGGGGGAGTGGAGCTGAGGCTGTGCCAGGCTGCGCCCAGGACAGGCCAGGTCGGGTCATGGGGCCATCGGAGTCTGGTGGCTCCTCCAGGGGCATGGGTGGGCGGCTCCCTTTGCTGCATGCATGAAGTGGAAGCCGGTGGAAGGGGGCACATGTCCCCTGCTTAGCTCCCCCATACTGTGCCCCTGGATGAGCTGCTGGGCTCTGATTGCCCCAGGACCTGGCCTGGCCGTGGCCCCATTCACCATGAATGGGGCCCCAGCTGGGCCGGGTCGTGGGACATTCGGAGCCCAGCAGCTCATCCGGAAGTGTGGCGTGATGCAGAGCTGGAGAGCCAAGGCGGGTGGGGGGGCCGTGTGCCCTCCTGATTTTTGCACAGGGTAAGGGCAGGCTGCAGCTACAAGGTGGGCTCTGCCTGCTCCCAGCCTCCAGGTTGTCTAGCCAGGTTTTAAAAACCCCCAAGGATGGAGCTTCCACCACCTCTCTGGGTAGTTTGTTCTAGTGTTTTAGTACCCTCTTAGTGAGAAAATGTTTCCTGATATCTAACCTAAACTTCCCTTGCTGCAACTTGAGAACATTGCTCCTTGTTCTGTCATCTGCCACTACTGAGAATAGCTTAGCTCCATCCTCTTTTGACCCCCCCTTCAGGTAGTTGAAGACTGCTATAAAGTCTTCTCTCAGTCTCCTCTTCTCTAGATTAAATAAACCCAGTTCCCTCAGCCTCTCCTCATAAGTTATCTCCCCCCAGCTCCCTCACCATTTTTGTTGCCCTCCGCTGGACTCTCTCCAATTTGTCCACATTCTTTCTGTAGTGGGGGGCCCAAAACTGAACACAGTACTCCAGATGTGAACTCACCAGTGCTGAATAGAGGGGAATAATCACTTCCCTTGACCTACTGACAACACAGTTATCAATGCAGTCCAGTATGCCATTAGCCTTCTTGGCAACTAGGGCACACACGGTCCTTTTCTGCAGAGCTGCTGCCCAGCCAGCCAGCCCCCAGCCTGTACTGGTGCATGGGATTTTTTCGTCCTAAGTGCAGGACTTTGCACTTGTCCTTGCTGAGCCAGTCCATTCAACCAGCCCACATGTCCTTAGCTTGCTTGTGAGAATGTTGTGGGAGACCGTATTAAAAGCTTTGCTAAAATCCAGATATACCATATCCACTGGTCTCCCTGCATCCACAGAGCCAGGCACCTCATCATAGAAGGCAGTCTGATTGGTGAGGCATGACTTGCCCCTGGTGAATCCATGCTGACTGTTCCTAATCACCCTTTTCTCTTCCAACTGCTTAGAAATGGATTCCTTGAGCATCTGCTCCATGATTTTTCCAGGTATTGAGGTGAAGCTGACTGGTCTGTAGTTCCCTGGATCCTCCTTTTTCCCTTTCTTAAATATGGACACTGTTTGACCTTTTTCAGTCATTCAGGACCTTTCCTGATCACCATTGGTCAGCCAGTGCTACTGGTTGTAAGCACCAGGTGTTAGAACAGTCTCATAAAAGCATGTTTTGGTAGTGTTGGCATGATGTTGCAGCTGTGATGGTCCAGGAAGCATGTGAGGGGCAAAGAGTTCTGTGGGTCATGAGTGGATGGTTGGGATAGACTTAGACATTAGGGATGTGTGAATTGGGCCGTATTCAATTCGGATTTGGATTTGGCCCAAATTGGGTACAGTGATTTGATTTGTTGATTTGGATCACTGTTCCAATTTGATTTAACCAAATCCAAAGATTCAGTGCTGATTCAGAGAATCAGCGATTTGGCCATAGACACAGCTTAAAATTTTTTTTCTACATTACTCAAGGTACCAGGCACAGCTTGTGAACACTGCAGTGCTGGGGCGGATGGAGCGTCCCACAGGAGCGTGGGAAGCCCCCCTGCATGCTCGGCGACAAACATGGAAGTGGATTGTAAGTACTTCTGGTCCACTTCCGGGTCCGCTGGGGAGAGGGTGCAGGCCCCAACCACCTCGCACCCTCCCAGCTCGGTGATCAGCCATGGGGGGGGACCCCGGGTGCCCCCCCCCGACCTACTTGGCACCATTCACCAAGCCAGAGGTGCTCAGGCCCCCCCTCCCCCCAGCATACTCCCCAGCAGATCCAAAAGTGGACTGGAAGTGCTTCTGGTCCTCCTCTGGGTCTGCTGCCGAGCGCACTGGGGAGCCACCATGTTCCTGTGGGACGCTCCATCTGCCTCAGCATCTCAGCATTCATGAGCTGCCTGGTACCTAGAGGTATGTAGAAAAGACATTTAAAGCTGTGTCTAAGTCTGAATCATCAAATCTTTCTGAATCTCTCTGAATCGATTTGGAGGGTTCCGGTTTGATTCAGAGAGATTAAAGGGTCTCCTGATTCAATTCGTATTCAGAGATTCGGCCACCGAACTGGGCCAAATCTCCGTTGAATCGAATCAGCAACCAAAGCTTTGCACAGCCCTATTAGACATGCTTTCAAATGCAAGGCATTCTTTTGCCTCTTGCATATTTCCCTTGCACTGAAACTTTCACAGCTACAGAAATACTTTATGTTTGAAAGCTTGTTTAAGTCTATTCCAACTCTGCAGTTGGTCCAATAAAAGATACCACCCCTGCAAATCTTTGCCTTTTTCATAAAAGCAAGTAAGGTATGGTTTTATGTCTAATTGGCATTGGGATAGGCTTGGGCCAAAGCACTAAGGGCAGATCCTATTTCATTTACTCTGCCCAAATGACACTTACCCAGTCCTGTAACTTCTTTTTTGGCACTTAGCAATGCTGTCCACCTGAAGAGTGGATATGCAAACTGAGCATGGTCTCACTGGGTAGAGCAGGGAGAGATCTGTCTTCCCATATTTTATCCCACTAGTTATATTGTTAGCACACTTGCCCAAGAAGCAGGAGACCCAGGTTCCAGGCTCTCCTTACCTGGGGAGGAGGCAGGGGAGAGAGGGAGTGCAGTTTGAACCTTTTCTAGTCAGGAGGCCACAGGTTAGGCATCATGTAGGCCCTGTTAGCAAATAAAAACCTAGGATTCTGGACTAGCCCAGGGATTGACACGACACCTCATTTGATGAGTGATAGAAAAGCTTTATTTACTACAAGTATTTAAAATCAAGTCAAGTGAGCCCAAACCAAATCAAAGTCCAGTAATTAGCTATAAGGTGGTGATTTCTCACCAAACAGGTGATGAAGAGGTGGTCTGTTTCTGTTCAACTTCTCGAGTAAGTTGGGCACATCAGCAACTGGTGTCAGAGAGATATCTCACTCTTGAAGCACGCGTGCTCTATTTGCTGTTTTACTGCCTTTTTATACCCTTAGCTTAGCATCTTCAAAGCATTCTTTTAGTTGCATAAATCAAGAGAGTCCCAAGCAGTAATTGACAGGAAAATCCTGTTAATTAACCTGCTCATCACTGGTTATCAGAAATTTCTAATTTGAATGAGTTACCTTCTTTAGTAACAAGAGGTTATCCAGTTTGGAACATATCAGGAAACTGATTAACAGCCAGGAAAAACATACTAAATCAGGAGGAGACGTTTATCACATATGGGGAATGTCTCTTCCTACACATAAACATGAGTTAATTGCAAAAGAACTATTTACCATACTAATTAATCAAGGATAGACATTTCATATGGTTACACACCATACAACTAAGAGTCTGCCTGAAATCATCCTGAATATAGCATGATAAGCTGGAAGAGATACTTCATTATTCCTTCTCAGATGGCCTAGCCATGAACTCGCATCCTCTTGCATTATGCAGTTAGCATCAGTATTTTGTATTTTAACTTTTGTGAGCAGGCCTGAGCTTAGCATGAGTTTCAGAGTCATCAGGCCCCTCTTCAGCCCTCTTCCTGAAGCTAAGCCACTGCAGCATGCAATTAATAGTTTCATAGTTTCATAGTAGCTAGGGTCAGGAGGGACCTGAACAGATCATCTAGCCCG
>NW_005841831.1:2248068-2248435 GCF_000455745.1 Alligator sinensis
CCTCTGGGTGCGCCCCATCAGCCAATTTTTGCCCCATCCAACTGTAGCAGCATTAAAAAAAAATGGACCCACCTGAAAGAATGGGAAGGTCTCCCCTGCAGAGAAACAGAGTTTGTCCCAGCGGGGACGCTGTAGGCTCTGAGAGCAAGTGAAGCTGTTTGGAGGCAGCCCTGTTGGAAGTGGGAGGGGTGACGTAATCCCAGCAAAGTTTTGAAATACAGCCCTTAGCAAAAGCCCAGGAAGGTCTCTGGCCTGGGATTGGCTGAGAGGCTTGGATAAAAAGGGGGAGCAGTTTTCCCGCGTGGGGGGAACAAGAGAGAGAGAGGGGCTGAGGGGCAGGCTGGAGACCAGAGAGAGAGGCTCAAAC
>NW_005841831.1:2248445-2249340 GCF_000455745.1 Alligator sinensis
CCCCCGGGGGCGCCCCGGGCGGAGCCCGCAGCAGCGGCTGCACCGGGAGTGATACAGTATCCAGTTCCTCTCTCCTCCCCAGAGGCCTGGGCAGGACCAGAGAGGGGCTGCTTGTGTGGAGACTCCAAGCCTTGGAAGATCTGCCTGCAGCCCCGTGTGGCTGGGTGAGCACAGCAGAGGCAGAGGGAGACTGCCCTATTTTCCCTGGTGGGTGAGGGGTCCTGGGGCAAGCAAGGCCCAGGGCGGGGCTGCGTTTGCCGGGGCTGTGAGGCTGTGCGGGTGAGGAGAGACAATGCTCCCTGCTGAGCCAGGGAAGGCGGGGTCAGAGGCAGGGGAAGGCTGTCTTGCAGGGATTGCAGAGGAGGAGCCGCCGCCTGCTGCCCAGAGACCTCTGGAGCATGGAGAGGGACACCAGCACTAGGGAGCGTCCACAGACCCTGCGCTGGGACACAGCCAGTGCCGCTCCCTGAGACACCCCGGCAGGGGCAGTGCACACAGGATCCCCAGTACACTGTGTGCAAGTGAGAGACTGTGTAAATAAGTTCGTGGGGGTTTATTAGTTGGTATATCAATGTGTTTATTTCTTGGTTACTTGTTATTTTGTAAATAATTAAGTCTTGTAAATAGTTTTATAACTGTCTGTGAGGGTGCTTGATTGTAAGGGGAGGCTCTCCGCTCAGGGACCCTGCAGCACTTTCCCAGGGGGGCTGGGCAGGGCTACTGGTTCCCGGGTACCCCAGGATCCCAATATTTAGGTGAGGGTGCATGTAGTGTTGTGCCCAGGGTTACAGAACTGTGTAGGCATCAATGCCATGGTCGCTTAATGTATTGATGAGGATGGGGTGAGAGACAGTGTCAAAGGCCTTCTTAAAGTCTAGAAAGACTACATCCATAG
>NW_005841831.1:2249490-2252455 GCF_000455745.1 Alligator sinensis
TGTGGTGAGCATGTTTGTTATTACCCTGAAATAAAATAGTTTTCTGATAGCATACTGTTAGGTTAACAATAATTTAGATTTATTAAGAAGTATTAGCTTTACAGCTGAATACAAGGCATGACCTGTGGCCTAGCAATGTTGCTGACCACAAAGCAGAATGATAGCTAAGCCTTTGCTTATGTTAAATAATCATTTTAACTGTGTTAAGCATTTTCTGAGTAAAATGCAGCAAGTGAATCTGTGACTGTGTGCTGTAAACCAGATACAGCAAGGAACAAGATAACACAAAGAAGCCATTGTTCTAAGTACAGTGATAGTGTCCTTAAGAAGTATCTACCACTGTGCAAGTTCTTGCTAACGTATCATAATGTTACTATCACTTAACTTTTAGCTTTTAGAAAGTGCTAGTTCAGCTTAATAGAAATATGCTGTTATGAAGATCTGTGAAGCACCGCCCAAGTATCACTTTTGTTAACCCTGTAGTCTTGCCTTGTTGTAAAAAGTATAAAAAAACGCCCCACCCTTTAGGGGGGGCCATTTTGCCTTTTGCTGGCTTTATGGTCTTTGCTCGAGCAAATAAATGGCTGTCAATTCTTTACCTGTGTTGTCTAGTCCCTATTACAGTTAAATAACAAACTCTAGGGAGTTTTCTCTCGCCACAAGGCTTACGGGCCTATAGTTACTTGGGTCCTCCTTCCACCCTTTCTTGAAAATTGGGACCACATTAGCCAGTTTTCAATCCCCCAGCACCTGGCCAGATGACCATGAATGCTCATACAGCCGGGCCAAGGGCTCCGTGGTGACCCCTGCCAGTTCCCTCAACACCCTTGGGTGGAGGGCATCTGGACCTGTAGATTTAAAAATGTCTGGCCCTTCCAGAAGATCCCTAACTACCTCTTCTCTGACCCAAGGCCTGTCAGAGCCATCTTCGAGATTGTTCCTACCTCTGGTAGGTGGGATGTCCTGGTCCCTGTTCAAGAAAACAGAGGCAAAGAAACTGTTAAAAATATCAGCTTTCTTGTCTGATGTAGCCACAAGATTACCATTTGCAGTAATATTCATTGGATGAAATGAATGAAGAGGACTGGGGAAATTTCTACTTCTGTGGGAGCAAAGGTTTAAGCTAGAACCCAGTCTACTAGGGGTGTGTGAGGTTTCGTATCACGCTTCAGATCTGGGGCCGCTTCGGATGCTTCAGCGTCCGAAGCAGCATGCCCAGAGCAAAGCGCGGGCTCAGTTAAGCTGTTGGAAGCGATTCGGAGCTTCCGAAGCGCTTCGGAAATGCTTCAGATGCTTCTGAGGCTGAAATTGAAAGTTAGAAGATGGAGAGGGAGTGGGGGAGGGAGGGAAAGTAGGGGTGGGGGACTGACATTTGTAGGTGGCCAGTGAGAAGATTTCTCTCTGGCTGCCTTTCCAATGACAGCGTCTTGCGGGGATGGACCTAGAAACAGCATAAAAGCCTCTGTTTGGAGGTGTTCTGTGCCCTTTGCTAGCTTGTTCCCGCTCAGGAACTGCGTGAGAAAGGAACCCTCAGACTCCGGCATCTCAGCTTGCTTGCTTTACTCAGTAGTTGAACTTGCCTGCTCCTTTTTGTTGTTAGAAAAGATTGGGTAGGATTTAGTTTATCTTAGCTTAGCTATTCAATTACTATTACTGTTACTATTCAATTCATTTCTTTCAATTTATATTTGCTCTTTTTTTGTTGTTGCAAATTTTGAAAAAAGAGCTGTGTTTTCCCTGCCAGCATGATCCATCACTGTGCAGGGAGGCACACAGATTGCACACATGAACGCACACACATACACAATATAAATAAAAAAATCAGATATTCATAGGAGAAGCAGACAGACAGACAACACACAATTCTTACATAACTCTTAACACTGAAGCAAACAATCAAAGAAGAGTTCAGTGCATGCATGCAACAGCAGCAGAAGAAGTCAGACACACACAGTCACACACCTTTTGCAGCACAGGAAAGAGTAATATGAAGTGTGCTGGAAAGGCAGGTGTCAGGTCTTCTGGCAGGGGAGGGAGAGGGGGTAGGGGGAGAGCTAGAGCTGCAAGTCATTCCCCCCCACCACCTCCAAGCAGCCATGAGGCTTCTGCTGTCAGGGGAAGCAAGGAGGTGGGAGCAGTACCTGTACCTGATGTCCCTGCACCTGCCCCACCTCCCCTAACCCCAGAAAGAGGCACCAGCAGCAGAATGACTGTCTCCTCCGCCCCAATGTCATCTCCCAGCATAAGCCTCTCACTGCCAGAGGAGGAGCTGGAGCTGGAACCAAAGGACCTGAGCACCCTGACTCAACCAATTCTGGGGACCGAGGAGGAATCTGAGTTTGTGCTCCACACCTCTCAAAGTTCCCCTAGGCCCAAGTCTCCTTCTCCAGAAAGCAGCACTTTGAAGCAGGTTGAGGAGGTTGTAGAGGCTCAGGTAAGTGGCTCAGCTGAGGAAGCTCCTCCTGCTGTTGAGCCTCAGCCTGCTGAGGAGTGGGATAAGGCAGGATCCTCAGCCTCAACCCAGAAGTGGGGGAGTAGTGAGTGTGGGATCATTTTGAGGTGGCAGATGATCCCAGGTTTGCCATCTGCCAGCACTGCCAAAGGCACATGAGCTGTGGCAAGGATGTAAGACACTTTTCCACCACAGTGATGGTCCTGCATCTGAGGAGGCAGACCCCCTTGCCCTTGTTCCTGCTCAGCCTGGCACGAGTGTGTGTGCTCCAAAAGGGAAGTCCCATGCTTTATCCAAAGCCCCCTTTCCCCCAAAGCAGAGGCAGGCCACCCTGGACCAGTGGGGGAAAGGTGGACAGAAAGTGGGGTGTATTCCCAAGGCGAGCGCAGTCACCTAGAGCATTGGGGAGATGCTTACTCTGGATACCCAGCCCTTCTCCCTAGTTGAGTGGCCAGGGTTCAGGTGGTTTGTAGCACTTCTGACCCCATTTTACAAAGTGCTAGCATTCACCAC
>NW_005841831.1:2253276-2255224 GCF_000455745.1 Alligator sinensis
TGCTCTCATGTACAAGGCCGCTGTCACCAGATGTGCAGGCACTGGTGAGGTGGCTGAAGGAGGGCATCAGGAGATGGCTAGATCCCTTGCAGTCCAATACGGTCCACATGATGGCAGGCATGTGCGACCTGAGGGTGAAGGGGAGCATGTGCACTGGCAGTCCCAGCACCCTTGATCACTGGACACAGGTGCTGGTCAACAAAGTCAGGGAGGCCGAAGTGCAGAGGCAAGGAGGTGTGAAAGAGGGGGATCCACTTTTCCATGCCAGCACTCCCAGCACCAGCACTGGCGCCAGCTGCAGCCAGGCTCCTCCACACCAGCCTCTGCCAATGTGGGCCATGGGCATGGCTTCAATGCTGGGGTTCAGACTCACCAGACCCCAGCCTCAAGTAGGTAGTGCCAAGGCTTTGGTGGCTACCCATCTTGCTGAGGATGTGGAGGCACTGGACTGTGGCCCCTTGGCCTACTGGGCAAACTGCAGCCAGATGTTGCAGGACCTGGCCACGGTTGCCCGGGAACACCTGTCCTGTCCACCAACCAGTGTTACAAGCAAGAGGGTATTCAGCATTGCTGGGGATGTTGTGACACACTACCATACCTGCTTAGATCCTGCTTTGGTGGAGCAGCTGGTGTTCCCAAAGGTGAACCTCCCGCTTCTGGGGTTCCCCAAGCTCCACCTGCAGATGAACTGAGTGCCACCCTGCTCACTCCGTCTGCACCAATTTCCTTTGTTAAGTTTTTAAAAAGCTGAGTAATGCCCCACTCTCAGCTGGGGAGGGTACTAACTGCATCACCAGCCAGCAGGGTAAGAACATGTCCCTGCTGAGCTGATTCCCCTGCCAGGACAAACTTGGAGATATGGAATTGGGGCTATAGGGAAGGAGGAGGCCCCAGGTCCTGAGCATGACCACTAAACTGCACCCTGCCAGGGTAGGGAGGCCTGGTGGGACTGCTGGCAGCGTGGCAGCCCCATAAATGCCAGGACCAATAATCCCCTGGTGAAAGGCGGGTAGGAGGTGCCATAACCTCCAGCTAATGCATGCATGCACAAAAGTCCTGGCTCGGGAACGCCCAGACCTGCCACATCTTTGACAGGCCCGATGCTTGCTGATTGCAGTGCAGTTGTGAGGTTCCCAGTGAGCTCAGGGAATGATGGGGAATCAATGAAATATCTATAACGTTGTTTTGTGTCTGATTTGGATGAACCTTACAGGGGTGGTAGCTTCTGCTGAGAGCATGAAGCCTGCCAAGTGCCAAGAAGATCAGTGCAGGGTTTTGGGGAGAAATGTACCCCAACTTCTTGAAAGCAAAACTCCTGTCACGTCTATGTGTTATACCACAGTGGGGTGAAAACTGCAGGGGTAGTGGCCCCTAGTGAGGCTACAAAGCCTGCCAAGTTTCAAGAAGATCAGTAGGGGGGGGGACTGCACCTCAAGCGGCAGACAAACAAAAGTTGTGCCATGGGTGACACTGTGTGTGTTAAGGCACAGCAGGGTGAAAGCTGCAGGGATGGTAGTCCCTGCTGTGGTCACAATGCCTGCCAGCTGTTGAGGAGATCAGTGCAGGGCTCTTGGGTTCTGGGGCCTGCACCCCAAGCTGCTGACAGGCAAAACTCGTGTCATGGGTGCTTGTGCTACTGACTGTGTCTGTCTTGGGGCAGTTGATTGTCTGTATTGATTATTTCCTCTCCTTATACGGTCTGTGGTTTTGTAGGTGTTAATTGTTGCTAATTAACTGGCTACAATAGCTAGCTACTGTGTATTGAGCTGGTCCCTGAGTGAATCATGATTGATTTGTAATGGGTACCACAGTAGCCTAGCAGCCAGGCCTGCAGTAGTCCACCCCTCCCCCCCCGCCCCAAGACAGACACAGCTGCACAAACACCCATGTCATGAGTTTTGCCTGTCAGCAGCTAGAGGCGCAGGGCGCCAGAACCCCCTTGCACCGC
>NW_005841831.1:2256310-2256760 GCF_000455745.1 Alligator sinensis
CCTTAACACACACACACACACACACACACACACACACACACACACACACACACACACACAGAGTCACCCACCTGCATCATGAGTTTTGCCTGTCAGCAGTCAGAGATGCAGGGCCCCAGAAGACAGACTCCCCCAGTGAGACACACACACACTGGCAGGCTTCGTGGTCTGGCAGGGCCCAGCACCTAGGCCTGCACTAGATCCCTGCCCCCCATGCCCCAAGACAGATGCAGTCGCCCAAGCACACACCTACATCACGAGTTTTGCCTGTCAGCAGCTTGAGGTGCAGGGTCCCAGAAGACAGCCACCACCCCTGCAGTTTTCAGCCCACTGAGCCTTAACAGTGGGAAGAGATGGCCTCCACCTCTCTCCCCTAGGGAGGAGGCTCTTCTCAGCCAGACTGGCTGACCTGCTCCACTGGGCTTTAAACTAAGCCCGTTGGGGGGGCGG
>NW_005841831.1:2258906-2263220 GCF_000455745.1 Alligator sinensis
CCTGCCTATGCAGGGGGTCAGACTCGATGATCTCAAGCAAATCCCGGGACGTCTCAAGCAAATCCCGGGACGTCTCTCAAGCAAATCCCGGGACGTCATTCTCCCCCTGTACTCGGCCTTAGTGAGGCCGCAGCTGGAGTACTGTGTCCAGTTTTGGGCTCCACAATTCAAAAAGGATGTGGAGAAGCTTGAGAGAGTCCAGAGAAGAGCCACGCGCATGATCAGAGGTCAGGGAAGCAGACCCTACGATGACAGGCTGAGAGCCCTGGGGCTCTTTAGCCTGAAAAGGCGCAGGCTCAGGGGTGATCTGATGGCCACCTACAAGTTTATCAGGGGTGACCACCAGCATCTGGGGGAACGTTTGTTCACCAGAGCGCCCCAAGGGATGACGAGGTTGAATGGTCACAAACTACTTCAAGATCGTTTCAGGCTGGACATAAGGAAGAATTTCTTTACTGTCCGAGCCCCCAAGGTCTGGAACAGCCTGCCACCGGAGGTGGTTCAAGCGCCTTCATTGAACACCTTCAAGATGAAACTGGATGCTTATCTTGCTGGGATCCTATGACCCCAGCTGACTTCCTGCCCTTTGGGCGGGGGGCTGGACTCGATGATCTTCCGAGGTCCCTTCCAGCCCTGATGTCTATGAAATCTATGAAACACACACAGGGTCATCTGTGTCAAGAGTTTTTCTTGTTAGCAGCTCAAGGTGCAGTTCCCCCCAAACCCCTGCACCGATCTTCTTGAAACTTGGCATGCTTTGTTGCCTCACTAGGGGCTACCACCCCTGCAGTTTTCACCCCACTGTGTTGTAACACATAGACGTGACAGAAGTTTTTCTTTCAAGAATTTGGGGTGCATTTCTCCCCAGACCCCTATACCTATCTTCTTGACACTTGGCAGGCTTCATGCTCTCAGCAGAGGCTACCACTCCTGCACGTTTCACCTAAATCAGAGACAAAGCAACAAAGTTATAGATATTTCATTGATTCCCCGTTATACCCTATGCCTGGATCTCTGAGGCGGCTCCGAAGCTTTGGAGCCGCTTTGGCGGGATCGAAGTGGCAAATCAATCTGGAGCTCCAGATCAGATCGGTGATATCCAAAACGGCCAGATCCGAAACTGGATCGAATACTTGCCTACTCACACAGGCCTACAGTCTACCCCTTTTTCAAAGCAGGGGCTATCTCCCTGAGCCACATAACCTGTAGTTTAGGCTTTTTCCTCCTGGCTCCACCATCTAAAAATGTTTACCACCCAGAAGTCATGGGTTTTGCCTGGTTACAATTTTGGGATGTAATCACATTCACATATGTGGGTATTCTGGGTACCTAACCACACAAAATACAGCCTACTGAGCATGTTCAATGGCCATGTGGATATTTGTTTTTCAACCCTATTTTAGAGGAAGTAGGATAGTAAACGGTGTCTAAGCGCCAAAAACAGCAATGTCATAGCTTGGCAAATGCCATATGGCCATGAAAAACAGCTAGGATTCTGTCCTAAGAGCTTGAGTTTTATATTACCATGAAAGGTATATTTGGATTTGTTAATGCATTAGAAATTAACTGTTCTGCCCTCTTGCACAGGTTTTTAGGACAGCTGGCATATGTGTCATTGAGAGTATACTAGAATCAGGATTTGTGCCAAAGTTGGAAACCAAATCTAATGTGACCCCCTTGCTGACATCAGTGGAGTTGCTCTAGATTTACACCAAAGTAGCTAAGGGTATGAACAGACATCTCATTGGTTGTGGGATTTCTCCTATGGTAAATTTTGGGTGTACGGATGTACTTAGTCATTGTCCCATAGCAAATCCCACTGATGGGTACAGGGTAAAATGCATCAGTGATTTTTTTCTGGGATATCAAAAAGTACATCTGTATGGTTGTTGTGGCACAGTGTTTGGAGATGGGGGGAGGGGCAGGCATGAGCAGTGCCACGAGCAGGTGGAGCACAGCATCAAACAATCCAGGTAGACAATTGTGTGCCTGCCCAGGTAGAATGCCAATGTGTTTTGGCCAAGTGAATTTGGCACACAGATGGTACTTGCAGGAGGTTGTTTCCAGTTGACCTTAATTATCAAAATGGATCATAAAGGTGGAAATAATCCCATTGGTACATAGGACCCAGACCATTTTGGGCTTTATAGATCAAAACTAGCATCTTGAGTTATGCCCAGGAAGCTGCTGGAAGCCAGTGCAGACTCTAGAGCCCTGGAGTAATGTGTTCCTGATGACCTACTCTCATCAGAAGGTGGGCTGATACATTGTTCATCAGCTGCAGCTTCTGGGATGTCCTCAAAAGCAGCTCAACATAGAATTCATTGCAATATTCAAGCCTTGAGGTTACAAAACCATGGATGATGGTGGCCAGATCCAAATCTGAAAGAAAAGGTTGCAGACCTTTCACCAGATAGAATTAACGTAAGGAGCCCCAAGCCACCGCTGCAACCTGGTAATCTAGGTACAGCAAGGGATCCAGGTGCACCTCAGGGCTGAAGATCTGATTGACAAGGGGAGGCTGAACTTCATCAGTGACATATGTCCCTGTCTCTTCCAAGTCATGAGGTCCATCCACCACCATTGCATCTGTCTTGTTTAGATTCAGCTTTAACTGGTTCATCTGCATCCAATCCCCAACTGTAGCAAGATACTGAAAGGCCTGAAACTTCAGGGTCTCAGTTGGATGAAAAGAAGAGATAGAGCTGTGTGTTGTCAGCATGCTGATGGCACCTCACTCCAAATCTTGGCATGATTTTAACTAGGGCCTCAGATACCCATTGAACAGGAGGTGTGACAAGATGGAGCTTTGGGGGACACTACAGGAAAGGTCCTGAGAAGAAAATGAGCACTCGCTCATCCCCACTTTCTGGGATTGCCCGGTTAGGAAAGAGCCAAACCAGTTAAGAACAGCTCCATGAATACCTACCAGGTCCCAGAGACATAATACCAACACCTTGGGCACCTCCAGACGAACATGCACGTGCCCCTTGCCCTGTCTTAAACCCCTTTGAGGTGGGACAAGAGGCACATGTGGGAACAAAAAAGGGTTTTCCGTGCTGCAAACTTGCAGTGCAGGGAGAAAATTAGACCCCTGGATATCCAGGGGTTTAAAAAAACCTGCTCCATAGAAGAGCGGAGCAAGGCATGGTCGCAGACCGTGCCAGGGAGTGAGTCCTCCAAAACAGATGCTCTGGTGTCAGCCAGAGCATCTCTTTTCTTCTCCTGCTGCCTCCGGCCCCCGGCGCTGTCCGAGTGTGTGTGTGCGTGTGTGTGTGTGTGTGGGGTCGGGGGTCATGGTGTGGGTCATGGGTGTAGGTGGGTGAGGGGGTGGCAGAGGGAATGTCCCCAGAGCTGCAGAGAGTATGGACCCAGCCCAGCCCCATGTAGCTCGCTAGTCCGGCTTTGCACTGGAGCAGGTCTCAGGGCTCCAGGAGATGCGCATAGGACCTGTGCCTCCCGGAGCCATGTGACCCGCTCTGGTTTAGAGCTGGATCAGCGAGTCACACCGGGCTGGCCCAGGTCCCACTGCATGCCACCCCCCCCTGCAGGCACAGTGTGGCAGAAGCAGGACTCCTGCTGGCCCTGGGGCTGCTGTGCTGCCCAGCTGGGCTGGGCCCTTGTACGCAGGACCCAGTGCAGCACACAAGGACTGCGCACCATACCCAGCTGGGTCCTGCCACCCTCAAGGCCCCTCTGCCACCTGGCCAGGCTGGGCCCATGGCAGCAGGACCTGGTGAGGTGTATGGGGACTGCGCGCCATGCCCAGACAGGTCCTACTGGCCCTGGGGCTGCTTCTGCTGTGTGCTGCGCCAGATCCTGTCACCAAGGGCCCAGCTTGGCCAGGCAGCAGAGGGGCACCAAGGGTGGCAGGACCTGGCTGGGTGTGGTGCACGGTCCCTGTGTGCTGCGCCAGGTCCTGCCATCATGGCCCAGCCCAGCCAGGCGGCAGAGGGGCCCCAGGACCTGACTGGGCCCAGCATGTGGTCCTTGCATGCTACGCTGGGTCCTGCCACCATGGCTCAAAGCGCCCCACTCCTGCTGCTGCTGCTAAAGGTAAGTTATGGGCCCTGGGCGGGTGGGTTGTGGCCCCCCGGGGTGCCTGGGTCCCTGGGCAGGGGGGGTGTGACTCTTCAGGGTGCCTGGGACCCTGGGTGGGGGTGGGCTGTGGCCCTCCAGGGTGCTTGGGACCCTGGGCAGGGGGGCTGCGACCCTCCAGGGGGAGCTGGGCGGGGGGGCTGGGGTTGTGTGTGGGATAGGGGATGTGGCCCTCTAGGGGGGAGCTAGGGCCCTGTGGGGGGTATTCCATGTGTT
>NW_005841831.1:2263263-2263569 GCF_000455745.1 Alligator sinensis
CCCCCGCCTCCCCTTACACCAACCCCCATCCCTCCACACACACACCCACCCGCCTTCCCCCACATCCCTTCCCACCCCCTTCCTGCAAAGACCACATTCCCCAATCAGACATCACATCCATCATGTGTGAAGAAAACCAAAAGTACACATCAACACATGTAGGTATTTAGAATTTATTTTATCATGATGGTAGAGACATTGATATGCTTCCACATTGCTTTAACATTGTAAATATACCAATAAAGCACCGCCCAACTGATTACTGTCTCTCTCTCTAGAGATATGTGTGTGTGTGTGTGTGTGTGT
>NW_005841831.1:2263579-2263922 GCF_000455745.1 Alligator sinensis
TGTGTGTGTGTGTGTGTGTGTGTGTGTGTATAGAGTGGTCTTTTGTTTTAATTGTGGAAAAACATGGATTTTGGGGTATTTTTAAAATTGGATTTGGGATACTGCTGCAGCAGTCCAGCTGGCACAAGGGGTAGTATTCCCAGGTACCAAGTGGCCGGGCCCCAGAAGCTCCTGAGAATGAGTAGCCCTGAGCTACTTGCCAGGGCCCTGGCTTTTTATATACTCCATACTTTAAAAAGCAACAAAAAATCCCCCTGCACTTACCTCCAGTCTGGCTGCGTCTGGCTGCCTGGGGCCCCGCCCGCACAGTGCGGGGCAGGCCGACAGGCCCCGCAGGCCCCGA
>NW_005841831.1:2263949-2289774 GCF_000455745.1 Alligator sinensis
CTTTTTTTTTTTCTGGTTTTTTTTTAAGTGATGGTGCCTGGGGTTGTGGGGGTAGCCATGGAGGCCTGGGGGTGCAAGTTGCAGGGGTGAGGATGGGTGGGGCAGTCATTGGGGGTTCCGGGAGAGTGAGGGGGTGGGGCAGCCATTGGGAGGGGTGTGGCAGGACACTGTTTGTGCCTGCCACTTTAAGGGCCTGAAGCTGGCAGCCGGCAGGGGGCCGCTGGGGGCCGGCACTTTGAGGGGGGGGGGGCGGGACCTTGTTTGTGCCTGCCACTTTAAGGGCCTGAAGCTGGCAGCTGGCAGGTGCCCGATGAGGGCAGCCATTTTGAATCAGGGGCTGCCCATATAAACAGAGCAGTTCTGCTGCCTGGGGGTTAGGTAACAACACTGCCTGGTTGGAGGGCTGCTGGTGTCATCTGGAGGTAAGGGAGGAGCTGTGGAGGATGGTAAGGAGGCTCCTGGTCCTGGGTATGACCTAAAACTGCACCCTGCCAGGAGTGGGTGGCCTGGTGGGGCTCTCAGTGGTGTGGGAGCCCCTAGGAAATACCAGGCCAGTTACCACCCTGGTGAAAGGTGGGTTGGGACACCTTAACCTGTAGCCCCCACAACTGGGTGGGTTACTCCTTGTTTGGAGGGTGGATGCCTGGAGAGAGAGAGAGGCCATAGACTGAGGCCTGTCTGAACTTCCCCTGACTGGTCAATGCTGGGGCCAGGATCAGAAGGGTCAAAGGGCCGGGGGCCCACCACAAGGAATGCCAAAGAGCTGCGTGCCTGGAGTTCTGGCTGGCCTGGAGGTGGGCCAGGGCTAGTGAGCCAAAGGTCCTGGGCGGGGACACTGCACCCAGAAGGGGAAGCAGTTCAGGGAGCTATGCTGCCTAGTATGAAGGTGGGTGAGACTGCCTGAGTAGAGGAATCCAGGTGGGGTTCAATTAGGAGGATTCTGGGGCCCAGAGTGGCAGCTGGTGATTATGATGACACCTAGATGCCATCAGCAAGGCTTGGGCTGTGGTGAGAAGGCAGGCGGTTAGCCCAGAAACAGGTGGGTGGGCCATGGTTAAATAGGCCCCCTGTTACAGGGGGCTGCAGCAACTGGTGGGGGGATGGGGCCAGGTGGGGCAGCAATTGGGGGGGTGGGGTATGTGGGCCTTGCAAGGGGGGTGGTGGCCCCTGTGGGGGCCATTTGGCCCCTGTTGGGAGCCTGTACCCCTTGTGTGGGGTTTGAACCCCCTGTTGGGGGGGGCCGTACCCCTTGTGAGAGGGCCAAACCAACCCCTTGTGTGGGGGCCATCACCCTGTGGGAGTGCAGCAAAACACGCATTCGTGAATTCATGGAATGTGTTTAGAGTTCACTTTCCTTATTAAGATAAGAGACTTGCTTTAACACTGTAAGATATATCAATAAAACATTGTCCAACTGATCACTCTCTCTCTTTCTTGCTCTCTGTCTTTATAGTGTTCTTTTGTTTTACTTGTGGAGGAACATGGATTTGGGGGCATTTTACAGATTGACTTTGGGATTTTTTTTATCAGGGATTTTTCAGTTTTCCAATAGGGAACACCAGAATTCTTGCTAGGGAGGCCAGTGGCAGAACCCTGCCTGCTCAGAGCTGGCACCTTAGACCCATATGGCTGTGGCTGACCTCCTGGACAAATGGGGTCAGGAGGACATGCTTTGACAGTTCAAAGCAGGCCACCACACCTGGAACATCTTCCGGATGATAGCTGCCCAGATGGCCGGGCAGCGGTACACATGGCAGTAGTGCTGCACAGAGGCCACCTCTGCCCCTCTGGGCCAGCTGCCAGTGGGCTGTGACTGCAGATGTTTCTTATGGCCATGTTTCTACTGGCTGTGCAGTCCCCATCCAGGTCTGGCAGGTGTGCAGCAGGTCACAGCCAGGCAGCAGCCCGCACTGTCAGACTGCTGTAGTGGGTAGAGGGTGCAGGGAAATCTCAGGGCTGCTTCAGCAGTCCAGCTGGCACAAGCGGTAGTGTCCCCACGTGCCAATTGGCTGGGCCCCAGAAGCTTCTGAGAGCTAGTAGCCTTGAGCTACTTGCCAGGGTAGCTTTTTATACTGCTGGGGACAGTACACGTGCTGGCCTTGGGCTCTAGCTCCCCCTGGCTGAAGATCTGGGAGGAGCCAGGCAGGGTTATTTTGCCCCAAGTGGCACAATTTGCCCCACAACAAAGTGCATGTCTGAGCATGTGCACTGAAGCAAAAAAGCCCCAGCTCAAATTTGCACCACTTCTATTTGAGCTGTTGCAAGCGCACATGCTTGCATGTGTGGACGTGCCTCTTGTGGTCAACTGTATTAAAGGCCACTGAAAGATCTAGTAAGATCCATAGGGTGTTATTTCCCCTCTAAATCTCCATCTGAAGACTGCTGGCCAAGGCTATAAAACCAGTCTCTATACTATATCTAGAATAAAAGCCAGACTGACAGGGGTCCATGGACCCAACAGCATCCAGATGAATCTGGAGTTATTGGGAAACCTTTATTCAATGATCTTTAGCCACTGATCAAAAATGCCACTCTATGGTCTGAAGACCCTCCCACAGTGGTCCAGACACATTATATTGCACTACAGCCAGCACCAGTTCTGGGGGTTGGTGTTGGCACAGAGGGAGAGCTGGACACAGCCAAGGTCACACCTCCTGTGCAGTCCAACAAGGCCATCCTCGGTCATTTAGCAGACAACCAAAACTGCTGCTCCTTCTTTTGCTGCATAGTTGGAACCGCAAGCTCTCGGGGCTGGGTGACCGTGGCCTGCAGGCCACCAAGCCACCTTGCAGGGCCAGGATCATGTGTGGGTCCATTCTGCAGACTCAGTGGTAGCAGCAGTGGTTGCAACAGCAAGTAATGATAATAGTAGAACTGATGGGCACTTACTCCTTATCAATGTTCCCTCTAAGGAGTGGTGGTCCATGAGCACGCCACTTTGGTCTGTGAGTGCGCCACTTCGGTCTCACCTCCCCCTTTTGGTGTGGCGTGGGACACTTACCAAAGGTAAGCCCCTTACTCTTTACGTGGAGCGGGCAGCAGGGCCTTGGGGGCTGGAGGCTGAGGGGCTGGAGCCTGGTGGGCAGGGGCTGGAGTCTGGCGGGGGGGTGGGGGCTGGAGGGCTAGAGCCTGGTGCAGGCTCCAGGAAGCTGCTCCACTCCCCAGCATCACCTCAGAGAGTGAGGAGGCACGTGGTATCAGGGCCGGGGAGTGGAGCTCGCCGAGCAGTTCCCCAGGGCCAGCGGAGCTTGCGCTACCCTGCCCCAGCCTCCATCCCTGCTTTGCCTCACCTCAGGGAGGAGCCACTGCCTGCCCTGAGTGAGGCTCCTCCGGCTCTGGGGAATTGCTCTGCAGGTTCCGCCGGCCCTGGGAAGTGCTACACTCCCTGGCCCTGACTCCATGTGCGTCCTCACTCCCCTAGGCAATGCGGGGAGAGCGGAGCAGTTCCCCTGAGCTGGTGGAGCCCATGCCAGCCCCCACTTCTGCTTGGAGGAGGAGCTTACCTTTACTAAGTGTCCCACGCTGCAGCCCAGCTCCATTCCCGATAGATGTGCGGCCTGAAAAAGTTTGTGCGCGGCCAAACTTTTACTCGTGTGTGGCCACACATGCGCGCACCTTAGAGGGAATCTTGCTTCTGATCACTCCTACTTGACTATCCAATGGTTGCTTTTCACCATTCTGGGGAATCCCCAGGAACCTTCAGACATTAGACAACAGCAAAGTATGTTGGGAAGTGTATTTTCACTGGCTTGCCTACTGGCAGAAAAGCAGCAATGCAATAGTGATGTTGGGAAGGGTGATGGCTGTACACAACAGGGCTGTGACTTTTTTGATCTGGGTGAAATGCTGGGCAATCTGACTTGTAACAACCATGATGTCTCTTCATGCCATAAGAGCAGAATTTAGCTTGGTATGTTTTGAATAGGCCAAAATCCTTTTTTCTTCTTTTTAATGCAATGTTTAATTAACTTGGAGAAATTGGTGCAAAAGGATATAATGGAGGTAAAAGAGTCAGAATAGTAAGAATAGACGCAAGTGGGAAAGGAGACTGAATAAAATCTCCAGAGAAAAACTTGCCTAAGCTTTGGGGAACTGATTGTAAATCCAGACAGTAACACATTCTGAGGCTGAAGTCCATCCCCAGTTCTATGGCCTGTTGATCTTCAAGCGTCAGGACAGGAGATGATCATCATCTGGGGTCAAGAAACAGTCTCATTCCCATAGCCTAGTACATCCCATTTTTGCAGTGGTTCTCACCTGCTTTAGATTCAAGGTACCCCTTGGAAAGTGCCAGCTCTTAGCTTTCACCTGTTTCTTGACTATGGAAAAATAATAGGGCAAGTCTTCTGTTGCAAAGGACTCAGACCACAGCAGGTCAGAATGCTTTTGACATTTTGGATTTCTATTTTAAATCTCTGTGTTTATCTTGTGAATTGTGTAGGTGTTGGCACACTTACTGCCTGTATTGCACAATACCACGTGACACCTATAAAAGGTTTTCATGACACCCTGGTTAAGTATCACTGCATTAGCATATATGTGTTGTTGGAATTTAACACCTTTCAAAGTACCCAGCATTGTCCACAGTCAGTGAATAGATCCTAAACTAGAAGAAAGTGTACACAAACTCCTGTATCACTGAGTAAGTGAATTTTTAATCCATGTGATTATAATGACAGCTAATGACTGAATTCCTCCAGTTTATGGAAGAAAGATTACAGAAGAAGTACAGTTCAGAGACTTACTATGCATTCTTACAGAGCTGAGTTTGAGCAGACTGCCTGTTTCTAAGCTCTGGATTTCGTGTGTTTATAAATTTGAACCCAGGTTCAAGTTGGGGTCTCTAAAGAAAGAAAACCCAAAATCATGCACCACGATACTCCATAATTTGGGATGTTTAAAGTCTAGGTCAGGATCAAAATTCAACATTTCAGGCCTAGCACTGATTTGATTACTAGATTTCCAAGTCATAAATAGGAAACAGCTATATAAGGAAGTCAATGATACTGATACTTAACAGGTCAAATCCGTTCATTCTTATAACTCCAACTGAAGTCATTGTAGCTCTACCAGTAGTGAACCTGGCTCACAATGATTTCCTTGACCTTTTAAGGAAGCAGCAGAGTAATAGCAGATTCTGGTAAGTGGAGTACAAGGTTCATAGACCTACCCTTTGTCATCAGTGAATAGACTGAAACCGAAAACATGTGGATAAACTCAGGATCAAAGCAAAACCTTTCCCCCAATAAAAGTGTGTACACGGAAGTTTCATTATGAATCCCCCGAGCAATCGCCACCACCCTTCGGTGATACAATCATCATATAATGCTAAGTAAAGGACTTCAGTATTGCACTTGGAAGAAGGAAATGAAGGGGGAAATAAAGGTCAGTGAAACACAGAGGGAAATTTCAGTAAGTCTACTTACAACGTCTGTGTTAGCCCAAGAAGAATCAGAAGTCTGGATGAGGCAAGGTGAGGCTCATATTCCCTACTGAGTAAGTACTGGTACATGTGTCTATTTCTGCAGCTTTTGGGTGTTCATGTGTCTTCGCTGGCTTGGAGGGCAGTCCTAAAGAAAATTCTCTGGTCACTTCTGATCAAGCTCCCTTAATCCTCCTAGAGTTACGATAGAGTTGAATTCAGCCCACACTTCCCCAGATCTTTCCTCCTTCCCCCTCCCATCTGATCTCGGAAGAATGAACTGGGCTTTTGCTTCCTTTCCTTGAAATCCAGGCTTCTTCTAATTTTGTAGCTGCTTTTACAATTTGTCAAGAGGAAAGCAAACAGAACTACCTTTACTTCCTAAGCTGACTAATGGTGGAGTGGCTTTGTTACTAGACATGGATTTAGACAAATTATTTTGTGCTGTTTTGTTTGTTTTTAGCTTTTGTATGCCTCAGAAAAATAACCAGTGGCATCTAAATATGAGCACGATCAAGCAGACAGTCTAGACCTACTGCATGGGAGGCCACACTGTAATCACTTCTCCTTTCAATACTTAGCAGTTCTATTGATTAGCAATCTCTCCTCTTTCTTTGTATAACTTTATCTGCTACTGATGCTCAAAAATAGAAAGCTGAGAGACAGTTATTAGTACTATTTGCTGCTTCAATTACCTACATTTTGAAGCAAAGAAACAAAGTTGACAAAGGCAGAACAGTTGTAGTATTTGACATAATAACGAGCACTCATGGATATTTTTATGCTCTCCGACAGGAAGATAACTCAGGATAGCTGATGTCATTATTTAATGTATACTCTCATATATTCTTTGTAATTTTTTATGGGTCTAATATCTCCCACAGCTGATTTTATATAAATATGTGTGTGTGTCTGTATGTATGTATGATATGTACACACATACATATTAGGAGTGTACGAAATGGGCTGTATTCGATTTGGATTTGGCCTGAATGGGGGTCAGTGATTCGATTCGTTGATTCAGATCACTGTCCCGATTCATCTGAATTGGAATCTGAAGATTCAATGCTGATTCAGAGAATCAGCGATTCAGCCATAGACACAGCTTTAGATTTATTTTTTTTCTATATACCTCAAGGTACCAGGCATGGCGTGTGAATGCTGCAATGCTGGGGTGCATGGAGCATCCCACAGGAGTGCAGGGGCCCCCTCCCCCCCATGTGCTCGGCAGAAGTGGACCAGAAGTACATCCAGGCCCACTGTTGAGCGCACTTGCTAAAAATGATATCTGCTTTCATGCAGTGCTGCACTAGAGCTAATTAGTTCCCAATTGACCAGCAGTAGCTGGAAGTGGTGCAGTTCCATTAGCCAGAACTTGAAGTGGTATAGGCTTCTTTCCCACACTGGATGTCTGTGGAGCATCCAAAACTCTCCCCTGAATTTTGTATCCTCAATATTATTTCTTTACTTAAATTCAGCCTTCTTTTCAGTCTAGGGCTACATGGTGGGAGCATATAGGGGTATAGGTTGTAGCAGTGTTGGTCAAGAACATAGGCAGACAAGCTTCTTTGGGTAAATCTGATATCTTTTATTAGACCAATTCAAACAGTTGGAAAAATTCTTTTTTTGCAAGCTTTTGGATATAAATACCCTTCGTCAGGCTGAGGAAGCATCTGCAGTTGTTGCGTGCTCTTCCTGGATGGAATGAGTAGTAAAGAAGCCAGAGGTGGGAGCATGTAACTAGACCTGGTATGTGATATAAAGGCATCCAGAGTTCAGATGAGAGACTCAAAGACCCAAGATGCTTGTGCTGTATGGTGAATTTGGGGTGGAGATTTGCCTTATTTCTCATGTAGAGGGTTTGGAGAGCCAGAGGCTGCAGTGCGTGGGGAAAATCGGGGTAGGCTGGAGAAAATGAGCTTGGTGGGAGGGAAGCATATACCAGGACAATGTTGAGGTCCATGCACCAGGGAGGTTTATGTTATGCTGAGGCTCCCAGAAGGGGAGGGTTATGGTGAAAACACCTTCAGTGTAAAGCTTGACTAGCCAGGAGAAAAAGGGAAACCAGGGCAGTGAAGTACCTGAGGTCAGAGCAGACATGCCTTGCCATAACCTGTCAGATACTGTTGTGAGACACTTTGCTACCTAATAAATGAAAGAAATGTGCATTTTCAATGTAAATAAGAATAATGACTCAATATCCTTTCCTGTACAAAGAAACTCCTGCAGAGCATGGCAGGGAAAACATCTGGGAATGTGCTAGCAAAGTGTTTCCAGAATCACTCTGGTGGCGATTTTCTCCCATTCTCACAGACTGAGCCCCTTCATAGCCCCAGAGCAGAGTGGCTCCAGGGGAGTCTGCAGGAGACAAGCACAGTTCACATGGAGAGTTTGTGCATTTCCATTGCTTCCAGGATCCTGAGTCTAGTTCTCCAGCAACCTGGCTTCAGCAAAACCCAGTCACCTGAGCTGGTGTCCCAGGATTTTCTCTACCCTGCCCCTCCCACCCCATCCCCCTGTTTTCCCCCCACCCCAGCCTCATGAAATGGAACCAAGGGAAAAATAATAGTTGATAGGAATCTCATGTGACCATCAAGATAAATGAGATTTCTTCCAGTTGAGTCTGAAGTCTACATAGTCAAAGTCCACACTTAGGCCTGAATTTCCTGTATCACCCCTTCCTTTGACTTGTTTTCTTTTTTTTTCTTTGAACCCATCTCTAGCTTGGGCCACTGACCCCTAAACCCCAGGTTCATTCTAATGTGAATCCACTGCTGAATGTTACTGAAGAGCAGTGTAAGAGTAAATGTGGTAGATGGGAGGCAAGTTTTTGCTGTAGTCACATACACACGCGCTGAAACCCTGAAGACAGCTTGGGAAGGATGGACGACCTCAATGAGCTGGAGGCCTGTACTGAGTGTGGAGAAAGGAAATATGGTAAGGTCTCTTCCAGCCTACTCATACCATGGTGCTGCTAAAATGTGGCCAACAAGAGGTCACACTCCTGACATAATCTTTAGGACTTGTTGCTTTTTTCCCCACCCTTCTCAGTCCAGTGGACACTGTACAGCTCAAATGGAGATGGGGGCCAGGGTTTGGTTCTGGTAGGGGTACCTCTCCAGATAGGAGGAAATCAGTACAGAACTTCAGAGCAGAGAATGAGAAATTTGAGTCTCAAAGTCTGACAGCAAAGTTTTCCAAAGGACTTATTTTTGAAATGCCTTAGGAGCTGAAGCTCAGTGGAATGTAGGGTTTGTCTATCCTGTGTTGGACAGTACTCAAGGAACACTACCATAAATAATGCTCTGCCTCCTTTCTCCCATTCTGCATGTGCCAATTGTCCTGTGGACATTTTTTAAGGTGTGCCAGGGATGTTCCCAGCCTTGCTGTAATAGCAGCTAGTTGTATGGTATGCTTTTTAGCATGCAACACATACAGAAAACATCTACACAAGATGCTACGTCACCATAGCAACAAGCTACAGCACCATAGTTCATCATTACTGTGATATAGCATCAGCAGGCACTAACTGTGATGCCTCCTCTGCTGTGCTGTAATGATGAGTTACTGGGCTCGCTGCTACTGCGCGGTAGGGTTGGAAATGATGCATGAGCTGCCAGGACTGCGCAGTATCAGCAGGTACTGCGCAATCCTTTAGTACTTGTTCGCAGTACCAACCGTGCAGTGGGGCCCACGTGTGGACACGCCCACAAAGTAGGAGTGAGTAGGTGCAGCATGTTTTCATGGTAGTACTCCTTGCTATGTTCTGCCATAGTGAAGACGGGCCTCTTGGCTTTTGAAAATGTTACCCTTAATGTAGATCCATGGGTGTGCAAAGTTGGAGATCCCTCAGACCTTGAACTTAGCACTGGGTTCCATTTCAGCAGATGCCAGCAGACAGCTTTGCTAGAGAATGCATCATTTCATACATTTTGGGTATAGTTCAAAGCTTGGTGAAGTCAGTGGAATCTCCCTAGTAACTGCAGTGGTGTTTAAAACCAGCCTGGTTAAGCAACTTCATAAAGCAAAATATCAAAGCTTCCTCTTTCCATTCCATCACATTTTGCTCCAGTTGGATTGTAACTCTTGCACTCTAGAGATGACTGAAGTTTGGGAACAAAGGAAAAGCTTAATTTTACAAAAGTTTAACTGTCATTCCTACTAAACCTGAAAATAGCTTTATAATGCATTGAAACAGAACAGCGTGAAGGAGAAAAGCAATAATAGGGAAAATTAACATATTAATGGAATTCACCCATAATGTTATTTTTGATACGTGTTTATTTTCTTTCTATTCTACTTTTATTTTCTTTTTATTAAGAATTCAAGATTTCAGTCCTGTTCAAGTATTGTTTAATCTTTTGGCTCTTGCCAGATATGTCTCCACTAAGCAGAACCAGTGCTGTTTCTATCCTGATCTTGGGATATTCATTGCCACACCTGTTTCTTTTGAATTGGGTGCCTGCTGGAAATAGTTCCTTTAGAAAAGAACATCCCCAGTGAAGTGGAACATTTTGTCCATTAACTTTGTATCATTTTAGGTGACATCATTTTTCATAAACTCTACTGCTATGACCTCTACATCCCTTCAGCAGCTCCACCACAAAATAAGAAGCAAATTGATGTAGACAATTTCATTGATGAAAAGATTGTGACAGTTCTGGAGAAGAATGGCTTTCTCTGCTACCATGGTTACAGGAATTTCACTGGAGGAGAAATGATCATACAGGCCATAAGCAAACCCATGAAGATTATCCCAGTAACTCTTATACCAATCTATAAAGACCATGATTTCTTAAAACTTCAAGATATGCTTATAACACCAGCAATGTTGAAGAGAATTGTGCTGCTTTTGTTTGATGCTACTCAGACTGAACCTGTTCTCTTGCAATGTTGTTACTCAATAGACATAAATGACCCCCAGCTTTTACCCAAAATAATAAAAACCATTGAACATCATAGGACACAAATCCCAGTGAGCAGAAGAAAAGAGAGAGCTCTGGGGGAAGGGGACACAGGTAAGGACAAAGACCTTGAAATGTTTGACTGATTAGATTCATTTTATGTAAACTACAGTTTGTACTGGAGAGAGATGCAACAGTAACAGCCCTGGAGATTGACATTATTCAGGTACTAAAGCTATGCACAGCCTGGGCAGTGCCAGTGCAAACCTCCCTCATACTTCAGGTATGCTGTGCCCAAATCTGGAAGCAAGAAGGCTGAACATTTTCCATGTCGATCTGTGCTTCTTTTGAGTCTTGTACTCAGGATGTTGGTTAGGACCATTGGGGATATTGGCTTTTGTAACACAGTTACCTCAATGCGGGTACTGGATTGTGACCTACTGGTCTGTTTCACTCTTTCACTTCCTCTACTGAGAAAATGTTTCAGAAACTTTCAAGAAATTTACAGAAATAGTCCTATTAGGCTTTTTTAATTCTGTCCTTGGCAAAGTTTGGAACTTTAGTTTTCAGGTAGTCCAGTGGAACTATGGAAGCTTACGTTAGCTGAGGATCTGTCCAATAGCTGAAACCTCTGAGAGAGAAACTGAATACTGCTAAAATGTGAAGAACCTCTAAACATGATCTAAAATAGTTTCTTTCTCTGGGACACAGATGTAGAGGCTAAAGAAAAGCTTTCAGGTCTAAAGCAAGTTCTTTATGGGAGTGTCTACACAAGATGCTTTACTGCACAGTAGAGCTGATTACTGTGAAGTAAGTGTCACCATTTACATGTGCTGACCCTTAAAACACAGTAATTTCCTCTGCTCAGCAGTTAATTTATTACCTGCAAATGCAAGTAGCAAATTAACTCCTGAGTAATTACTGTGCACTACAGCATGTATAGAAAGCCAGTTGGGAGCAAACGTGCTCCTGAGCACCTGGGCAGCAGGAAGCTGCCTGCTGCTTGGGTGGGCTCTACCACCACGGCACAAGTGGGGACAATGTCCGTCTGCCTCGACAACAGGGAAGTCTCAGCCCCCACTCTACAATCACCATCATGGAGTGGGGGCTGGGCCTGGGGAGACTGTTCCTGGTCAGGGGCAGGTCCCAGCCCCACAGACTTTTCCTAGCTTTGTGCCCCATCAGGCGATCGAGGTATGGGACTTGGAAAGAGCTGCGGTAGAGGGGCAGGTTCCAGCCCCCTCCTCCAATCTATTGGTGGGGCAAGTAGCAGTGAGCCTCGTGCTGGGTGGGGAATCCCCGTCCAGCTGTGGGCCCACTGCCAGCTGCCCCACCAGCAGATTCGGGCAGGGGGCTGGGACCTGCACCTCCCCTGCCACTCTCTTTCCAGGCTCCCTGCCCCCAGGGAATGGGGGCTAGGAGCTCGGTGCTGATGGGGATGGGGGACATTGTCCCTGCCCATAGGTGGAGGGAGAAACTTTTTTTGGGGGACGCTAAGCATGCAGGAAGGAAAGTCGGAGGAGGCAGTGGTGGGGGGAGGGGAAAGGGCCATAGGGGAAGGGAGGAGGGGATCAGGGCTGGGGCCCACTGTATCTGTCCCTTCCCCTGCACCCGGGGTCATTGCCTGGCACCGGTGCCCACTGTACCAATGAATCCACTGCCCCCAGCACTGCATTGTCCCCGGATGCCTCCCCACACTGGACATGGCTCCACACTGCCTGGAGGGGCCTGGAGCCAGGGGCCGGAGTGGGGCCAGCCTCAGCTGTGCCGCCAGGACGGAGGGGACGGAGCCCCCAGGATCCCTGCACCTGCCCTGCCCCGCTCAGTCATCCCCAGGAAGAGCCTAGCACAGACCTGGCCCCAGTCCCAGCCCAAAGTGGCAGCCTGCCTCTGGGATGTAGCAGCAGGAGTCGTTCCCCCTGGATGAGCTCCTTGTGGCTCAGTTCCATGTCCAGCTGTGCAGCGCTTACCCCTCCCCTAGCCCCAGCCCCAGCCTCACTCCCTTCCCAACCCTGCTGCAGCTGCCAGAAGCCCTTGGCCGGGCTGCCCTGCTGCTGTCCCGCATTTGGCGGGGCTAAGCCCCGTTAGCCCCAACTTCTATTGCCTATGTCCCTGCCTGGGCCCTGGAGCCTACCCTGCAGCAGGCAGCTCCTGGTGGCAGGGAGCGATTTCCCAGCTCCTGGCATCCTCTGAGCTAGCACCCAGCAGGAGCTTAAAGCTCCCCCCTGGCTGCTGCAGGGGGCTGGTGCAAGACTGGAGGGAGCAGGAACAGACTGATACTAAACACATTCCAGTCTATAGTAAACTGCATATGGGCCCATGAAGTCTTCCTTTCAGTATTTCTGTTTTGAATTACATGGTGAAGAATTCTATAACATTTATTTAGCTCTTGCCTTCTCTTTTCAGAGTCTACTTCATCCTCGTCCCTTTTTATAGGCAGAGAATGTAAGTTTTTTCAATGTGCTGTTTGGGCTTCTTACAAAGCATCTCTGGGATTGCAGAGGCACATTTCTCATATCAAATAATGTGTCTTTGCATGTGTCTCCTTTACAGCCCCTTTTGAAAGGTCAGCTAGATCAAGGATATCCTTCAGGCCATCAGGGAAATGCCAGGGCACCAGTTACCAGAAGAGTTACTTATCCTGGCCACAGAGATACAAGGCGCACTCACACAGAGGTAATACTTTCAGCAGGACAGGGAGAGACTGGTTATTGTAGTATCTGACAGCTCTTAAATTCCATTAAGAGGACTCTTTCTTGTTCATGCAGCTATGTCAGCTCCTTGTCTTCTAAAATAGATGCGTCTCCATGGAGAATATTAGTTATATGAGGTGGTCCAGAAGCATGATTTATCAGGCAGGTACCTGTAGCAGCACTGTGGACTTTGATGCAGGTCCTCTGGAGGTCAATGACAGGCTTCACTGGAACTTTAATCAGGTTCTGTTTTAATAAATGATCAATTCTGTCCTTTAAAATATTGAGTGTGGCCCCTGCACTGAGTACATACTGACAGAAAGTTTTGTTGGCAGGTGTAGCCTGACAACAAGTAGGATCATGACTGTGCAGGTAGGGAGATGCGGAGTTGAATGGGATGGTTGCCCCCTGTAGAAGGAAGGAAGGAGCAGAGACCAAGAGGGGAATGGATGAGAATGGAAATATCAGGGAGAATGAGGAAAGGGATGGGAATTGGAGGATGGAGAAATGTCACAGGGTGAGGAGAGGGAATGATGGGTGAAAGCAAGAGGTGAGAAGAAAGAAACAGAAATCACCAGTGAAGAGATGGGGAAAAAGGAAATGTAGCTTGTGTTTACAAAGTGATAGCTATGTAATTTCTCCACCTCTCTGCACATTCTGATGCCATTATGAATACAATCATCCCCAGAATGTTGATACCTAGACCTTTTCACTCCCATGGGTCCTGTTTCAAGCCCAGCTGATATCAGCCCCCTCTCTCCTTCAGAAATCAAAGACATCTTGAAAGATGTGACCTGTTTGCCATTTCGTGATCAAGTGGGTTGTTTGCTAAACTACTGTGAAGATGCTAGAGAAGGGGTCAGAGCACATGTCTGCCAAGCACTGATCAGGACCATGAGGAAAAACATTTTGACTTTCTCTGGGATGGCAGACTTGGAGGACTTTGAGCAGACAGTAGGAATGCTTCTCCAAAACAACAGACTCGGCTCTCACCTGGAGCCTTGCCTTCAGCTGGAGAAGCTCTACTGTTGGACCCTGGCTCTGATTTTCATTAACGTCTCCATGGTGTACAATGTGAGGCTGAGGGCTAAGCTGCGGGCTCTGACTTTTACAAAACAAAACATCCCCTCAAAGGAGAGAAATTATGAGCATCTCTGCCGTAATGCCTACAAGAAAATCAATACTGCAATCTGCACTGCGGCTAAGAAACCCAAAGCCTGGCCAAATTTCATGGCGATGTATGTGAAGCACCTGAAACACTTCCTGCGGATACTGGAGCAGAGAGTGTCTTTCACAAATGAGAGAGTTCTGCAGTTCAATTGCATCCAGAAACAGCTGCAGAGGATCCCCTGGGTAGTAAGACACATTTTCATCCTGGTTATCACTGAGAAGGTGAGTAACAAAGTGATCACAGTCCAGTGTGTGTTCTGTTCATAACCACTGGCTTGTTACAGAGGTTCCATCGCCCTTGGTTTGATCCTGTGATCTTGGGACTGGCAAGTACTAGAGCCAAGGGAAGAAATGTGTCTGGATCACAAAGGGGTTGGGGTATTAGGACTGCAGGCTGCATTGCAATGAAACCTCAGACATGTCACTTCCTGCCTCTTGGGCAGGGGGCTGGACCTGATGATCTCGCGAGGACCCTTCCAGCCCTAACGTCTATGAAATCTAAGAACTCTGTGAAAATATCCTGTGTCGTTTCCTCTTTTTACCCATTTCAAAGGCGGCCAGATTCCAACCCCTGTTTCATATTATTTTTAGGACTTACTTGTGGTTTTGCAACAAAGAGCTTTTTCATTCCTATGATGCCCCCAGGGGAAGCCTAGAACATTCATTAAAATAAATAGTAAATATTGAATCTGATTTATACAGTAGTCCAGTGGGTTTTTAAAATGTAATAGTAATGTGCATTTGTCTTCCTGATGTAAATTATACACCCTGTAATCCATAACTAATAGATGCAAGCATGCAGGCATGTATGTGTTGTGCATCATGGGTACATTGATGTTCTGGAAACCTCCCAGAATAGATTCAAAGAGAGTTGGCAACCCCATGGATGGAGGAAGGGAGGGGAAGGACAAACAGCAGTGGCACTCAACCCCTGGGCTCCAGAGCTGTGTGAAGGCAGGGAATCCTAGCCAGACCCCATGCTGACCAGCTGGTGAACTGAGCTTATGGCACATGCCAAGCTCTGGTAGCAGCTGTGCTGACATGCCAATGAGCTCAGAACTCACTGCGCATATGGCACACAGCTAAAGGGGAGTATGACTATACAACTGCACCCCATCAGATACACCCTTGGAGGTGGCTATGACTTGGAGAGTAAGATGTTCATGCACCTGTTTAAAATAATGTGCAACTAGTGTCACTTGGTGGCTAAAAGCAACCCAACACCCCCCCGGGGAAGTGTTCATATATATGGGTGCATCTACACATGCTGGTTTAAGGTCCGTTAGCCATTTTTAAGGCACATTAAAGGCATGGGTCTACACATGGACATCCTTAATGCACATTAAAAATGGCAATTTTAGGCTATTCATGCCTAAATTTGATACCTACAAAAGCAGGTATCAAATTTATGCACAAATAGCTAAAGTTCCTTAATGCATGTGTAAACGTGTTAAGGCGCATTAACACTGTGTAGGTTGACTGACTTGGGACTAACTTTAGTCCCAAGTCGGTCCACACACTGCATTAATGTGCCTTAGCATGTATACATGTAGACATTCACCTGAATTGCCTTAATGAGCATTAGGCAAATGTGCATTAAGTTTAGGTGCATGTAAATAACGTGTAGAAACATCCTATATTTCTTTTCAACATTTTCCAGGTTTTTGAAGAAAAGCTTCTTGAGATTGGCCATTTGTTCCTCTTTAATGTCTGCACAAAGATGGGGAAAAAGCACTGGGAGATTTCCCTGGAAATAGTTGAACGTGTTACTGAACATATCCAAGAGAGCCATACTCCAGGTACAATACATGCAATTGTCTTTATCCTTCTTTTCTTTCTTTCTGTCTGGCTCAAACAAGTGGCTTTTCTCATAGATTGCTGAATTTTCTAATCTATCTTTTGAAAGCCAGTTGCATACTTGGGGTTGTGTTCTGTCTTAGTATTGTGTTAGTACTGCAGCACAGTGCTAAGATGCCATATTCATGGAAATGTGGCCTTTAGGAAGAGACATAAAATGCAGCCTCTTGTCACTTATGACCATTAAAGCTGCCCTGGCCCTTTTTGCAAGAATGCATGTGTTCTGATGATCAAATCAATGGCATAAATGGGTAGCTAACATTCTGTCTGTTTAAAATATCCTTGCATTTTCAATGGGATATACTATATTTTCTCCTCCTGTCTCAAACTGCCAGGTAACATTGCTGTGCTCTTTTGAACATAGCTGTTGTGTCCATTCCAGTGTGTACTTAAGTAATGTCTGCAAATGTTCTGGAAGTTTCTGTAGTAATATGAGTTACTTAGGGATGAGGCACTACTGACATCTCGCTGTTCTATCCTAGGATCAGTAACGGAATGTCTGAAATGTCTCATAAGCCTGTGGGAATGGTGTGTGAGTGCTGACACCAAAGGAAAGAAATGTTGGATGATGACAATCCTAAATCATTGCTTCCAAAAACTGATTTATCATCCATTAAGTGAGGTTAGAAATTGCATTGCACCTCTGCTTTTCAGTGAAGGTGGTACCTATGTCAACATTACAGAGCTGGGAAACAACCTGATCCCAGCCAGTCCCAAACTCATGGAACCAGCTGTCCAAGAATATCTGAAGGTTATCTTCCCAGATCTAATCATCAGGGGACAACTGCAAGCCCATTCCAGTTGCATGATAGCCCAAGGAACTGTATCTACTGGAAATGTACTGATCTGCATGGCTAAACAGCAGACTCTGAATGACATCCTGCAGACTAACTCTACTGAGAGTGGCAATGAAAGATTTCAAGAGGTGATCAGAATAGTGAAGCTGTGTCAAGTCAGCAATTCCATTGCCAGCCTGAAAAAGTTCAGTTCCTGCAGTGTGCCTCCATTTTATATGTTGGAAGACGGGAAACCTCTTTTGACTTTCCTGCAGGAGGAGAGGAATGGGCTCACACTGTCCAGTATGGTAGGAATATTGAAAGACATTGCCACAGCTGTCTGGTCTTGCCACCAGAGAAGGGTCCTACTTTGTGACATAACTCCAGCCAGTTTCGTTGTGTTCACGGAAAAGGGAGGTGAAGGTGGATCTCTTCAAATCCAGACAAAGCTGTCAAATTTCTTCAGTGTGAAGATGACTCCTGAGGAAGAAGACGGAGATTACAGAGATGATTGTCCATATGAAACCTTTAAGCCCTGGCAGCTCACAGGTATGATTAGTTATGGCTGGTGTGCCTATAGTTTAGTTGACTGAGCACAGGGTCAGGAGTCTAGGAGACATGGGTTATGCTCTTAACTCTACTGTTGACTAGTTGTGATGGATAAAATAATTGAATTATTTGATTTTAAAACTTTTTTACTTTCTTGTTGCTGGTTTCAGTTTCAAGCTGTTATCAGGCATGTTTGCTGTTTTTTTCACTCTGTAACTGGCCAACAGGTGTGGTTAACTGGCACATAATACTAAACAACAATAGAAACTGCTGTAGCTAATGTGAACCAAGAGTTCTATAAAAGGAAATGAGTTCAGCCAAAATAATCAGTCCCAGAGGTTACAAAACTGTAGTAGTTGTGTTGGCAATCTGAGACTTCATTGTGTGCAGATTTATCTTTACAGTTCAGGGTTTGATATGTGATTAATCAAAAATATATGATAATCCAAATTGTAAACAGCATCAGTCTAGTTGTTATGGACAAACTGGGACAAACATACTGAGGAAAGTAATGTGTACAAGTATATCAGGTGACATGGGCATGTGTTTCATCAGTGTATGATATGCACTATACAGAACCAACCCACAATATGTCTCATAACTTGAACCAAGTGGAATTTGGACCTTCTGTATAGCTCAGAAAAAAAATGAATCCTTTCATATGTTTTTCAAACTCTTATACCTGATTTTATTGAGGCTGTGATTTTAGAAAGCAAAACTTAAAGTTAGACCCTTAAAGTAACTTGATTTTCAAAAGTGCTAAGCCCAAATTGCAGCCCCCTGTGACTCCACTTTTGAAATTCAAGCTACTTGTTTACAGTCCTAGACTTTGACTTTGGAAGCATAACATCACACTTCCATTGTTTTATACCTTGGGCTAAGACTTTTGATCTTTCACTCTTTTATGCATTATAATAAAGGAGCACAGCTAACTTAGTCATATTCTACTCTCTTTGGCTGCCTTCTCACTACTAGGTCACAGCAACTTGTGTCTGTGTAACAGGGCAGTGTCCTGGACTGCTCCTTACTTCCTACTTTGGGTTTATACAGGTCCATTCCCTAGTCTCTGTATTGAGCAGGATGAAGTTCTGACTGGTGCTGAGTGAAGTGGGCAAAGCTCACAATAGTTAACTGGGCAAAACTGTAAGAAAGAGGATTTACCCATTGGCTTTGTTCTTAATTTGTTTCTATCTCTTGACACAGGAGATAGCGAAGAACCTCTGTCTGTGTATTTCAGTGCTCCTGAGTCCTTGACACGTCACGTCTTCTCCACCTTCTCTGATACATGGATGGTAGCTGCTACGTTTTATTCAGTTCTCCTTTATGGGGCACAAACCTACTTTGAGCTCAGCCACCTGCCTGTTTCCAAATTCATAGATGAGGTAAATGTCTTGAGAGAGGGAGCAGAACACATAGCATATCTTCCATCCAACCAAGGGAAAGTTCTTAATGCCAAAGTTGAGCTTTATGGGAATTCTGACAGCCTGGAGAGAAGACAGCCTGGAAAGATCTGAATAGCTTAAATCTGAATTGAGCTTAATCTTCTAATATAGGCACCTTGATAGACTATCCAAATCTCACTGTGGAAGAGCATTTGGAAGTACAGTTTGCCAAGGCACCTCTGTACTTAGCTGCCCAAATATATGGCCTGGAGGCACTATGTCAAAACATGGGCCTAGAATTTGGAGGAGCTCTAAGACTGGCAATATTCTAGTAGGGCATAAATGCCTCAAGAAAGTAGAGCAAGTTACCAGTATGACAGGGGTGGGCAAAATATGGCCTGTGGGTTGGATCTGGACTGTGGGCTTGCCCACCAATTGATTGGATTCAGCCCGTGGCTGCCCCCACGGTGCTCTGCATGAGGCTTAGCCCTGCCCAGGCCAGCCAGTGCTGTGTTTCTGCCTGCGCCCACCTACCCTAGTTCTGGTCAGCGCGCACAGCTTACTGGCAGAGCTGCTCCCAGTGTGGCTGCAACCATCTGGGTGCTGCTCAGCTCCCCTTGCCTCCAGCAGTGGCTCCTCCTCCTGCTTCTGTCCCTGTTGTGCTGCTCTGGCTGAGGAGTTAGCTTCAGCTGGGTGACGCCTGCCCCAGCTTGCGGGGCTCTGGCTCCAGCTCCCAGTTGTCTTCCACCCACTCAGTCTACCTGGTGCAATGAGCAGCCACCTGAGGACAGCTAAGTGGGTGCAAGACAGCCAGTAGCTGGAGCCACAGCCCCACATGCTGGGCCAGGAGCTGCCCAACTGAAGCTTTCCCCCCACCCCAGTGGTGCAGCAGGGGCAAGAGCAGGAGGGAGGATACACTGCTGGAAGCGAGGAAAGCTGAACAGCACCTGGGTGGTTGGAGTTGCACTGCGAACAGCCTCACCAGTAAGCTGTGTGTGCTAGCTGGGGCTGGGCTAGTGGGTGCAGACTGACCTGGTCCAGAGTGGACAGGGCTTGTTGGCCCCATGCAGAATGCTGTGGGGTACTGCACCACCTGTGTGAGCTCTGCTGCATATGCCCCCTGCCCCCTCCTTCCTCTCTTCACCCTGACTAGCTCCTGGGACCTAGTGCCCAGGGGGCACCCCCCAACACATGTACACATGACCCCCACAATCCAACACACACCACAACTCCCACATCCCTGCACAGGGCAGGGGCATGCAGGGAGTAGATCACAGATTGCATCTCTGACCCAAGCCCCGACCCCTCACACCCCTGCCCACAGACCTGCAGCTCTGCCCTGGCCCTAGCCCTGGCTCCATGCTGATCCCCACCCCATGATCCAGAGGTCCCCATGGCGACAAGCTGAGGTCATGCAAGCAGAGCATGCGGCTGAGCAGGAAGCTGCCTCCAGCCAGGATCTCAGGGGTGGGGGGTGGGGTTTACAGCACAGGGCTGGGGCCAGGGGTAGGGCAGAGCCACAATCCACTCACTGCGGACCTCTGCCTGCAGAATCTATACCTGTTGCAGGGGCACATGACCAGCGGATCATGGCTCTGCCCCAGGCCCTGGCCCTGCACTGTCACTGCCCTGTGACCCCACCTCGTGATCCCATCTTTGGCCACCTGTCCTCCTTCCAAATACTGCTTCCTGCCTGCCTGCAGTCCCATCCCACATAGGGGGTTTTGATGAATTGGTGTGGGGTGGAGGGGGTGCTGACTCCACCTCTAACAACTCATCAAAACTCCCTATGTGGCCTCTGGGCTCAAATAATTACCCACCTTTGCAATATGAGAAGGGATACATTGACTTTATGCATATTTAAGTAAATATAGGAAGTTTTTTGCAGCACTTGCAGAAGAATAAACAGTAATTGAAATTCTCAATCTGCAGCACCACTGGCACAATCCATATTACTGGGTAGAAAAATAGGACAATTATTTGAGTATCAGCAATACCTTGGGCAGGGAGTAATACTGGATATGTCGGTGTTACATAGCATCACATCAATATTCTACTGCAGTGGTTTTCAACCTTTTTTAACTAGTGTACCCCTTCTGGGCACATGGGGGGCATGTGCCCCCAGGTCTGTGTGCAGGTCATGGGCGGGCTGGGGCCAAGGCTGTGCCGGGCTCTTTTCGGTGCCGAGAGGGTGGGGCTGGGCTGGGCTGTGCTCAGGAGGCAGGCGGTGGTGACACTGGGAAGAGGGCTATGGGGGGGTGGGACTGCAGCCACCCCAAAACTTGCAGTAACCCCTCCAACCCCTCTCTCAGCACTGCCACCATGCACCCTGAGTGCAGCACGGCCCAGCCATGACCCCAGCCCACCTCATCCCAAGTGCAGATCTGGGGGCACATGCCCCCTATGTTCTCCCAGGGTGCATGTAGTGGTGGGAGCCATCCCTCTGCGTGGCTCAGTCCTGCACCCTGCCCCTACTGGGCAGTCCTTCCCCCACAACAAACTTACCCACTGGACCCAGCTGTTCTCCACTTGGCTGAGCTGCGTCCTGGCTGCCCACATGCTGTGCTGCGGATGCGCGCACACATGCAGTGTTCTGCATGCCCCCTATGACCGTTTTAAGTACCCCTAGGGGTATGTGTACCCCTGGTTTATAACCACTGTTTTACTGGAAATGCCAAAACAACAATATGAGGAGATTGTTTAGAATGTTAGGAGAGTTAAAGTACAAGCAATAGGTTATAATAATAGGTCAGTTCACTAAGAAATATTCTGTGAAGTTGTCAATGAAAATCTCACCTTGGCATCAATCATATCAGCTGTTTAACAATACCTAGTAATGCTGCACAATGGTTTTGGGTAACTAGCGAGATGCAGAGTATCCTATCGCATTCCCCATGCAGGAGAAATTTAGGGGCGTTCCAGTTCTGCACTACTAAATCTGATGGCAATTTTTATTTCGGTTTTATGCCAACTTAACTAAGACCAGAACTTAGCCTATGGTTACATTATACTATAGTTTACCCTTCTTTCCTTAATTCCTGCCAGATCAGCTTTCTGACCTATTTTTAAATCTCATAACTTTGTTATAAATGATCTGCATTGTTCTGAGGGTTTTTTTATTGTGTAAAATCAGGTTTCATTGCAATAATAAATGGCACGTTCCTTTTGTTCATGTTTCCCTTAGATCTGCAAAGGACACCAAGCTCAAAGACCAGATTCCATACCACTGAAGCTATGGGAAGTAATAGCAGCTAACTTGCTTCATCTTGACATAGAGCGCATGTCCATGGACGTATTGTTAGAGCATCTGGAAAACTACAAGAGCTCCTTGGGTATGTAGAACAGCTTCATTAGTTAACCTATGTGCCAAGGTACAACTGCAAGGGGGTTTAATACATTTTTAGGAAATCTGTATTGTGGTAGCACCCAGGAGTCTCAGTCACGTAACTAGAAGCCTTTTGTGCTAGGTGCTGCGCACAGCACAAAAAGATGGTCCCTGCCCCAAAGAGCTTATTGTGTAAGTGTAGATACTGATCTGAAAATACTTGTCCTTTCCCCCTGAGACCAGACAAGAGTGAAATTTGAGAAGCACCACTGTACAAGTGATCCACTACCAATACCAGTAATGTTCTGTATGCCCTGCTCAGGTTCTTCACAAGACACAGTAAAGCAGGTCATTCAGACATCAAGTGTAGTACTACTACATTAATCATGTTTTGAACAGTGTGGTGAGATGAGGACAGGAGCTAGTTAGTTAGTGTCTATAGAATGTCTTGAAGATGATGATTAATGATCAAACTGATATTTTAGTAATGTTTCCATTTAATTTCTTTAAAATATTAGTGGTCTGTTTGCTGATCAAATGTGCCAGAGGGATGGGTCCCTTAATTAATCATCTGGCAAAAACTGCCATAGGCAGGGGCTGGCTCATTTTTCCCCACATATACCATGCCACCAATGTGCTCCATCGGGTCCTAGAAGTAGGGTGACCATACATCTTGGTTTGGCTGAGATGGGTTTCAAAGGTTGGTCCTGGACAGTTGGTGAAAATTAAAATGAGAGTCCTGGAATCGCAGGGGCATGGGGCACAGTCTGGTAGGGAGGGAAAGTGGCGTGGTGCACCAGGCAGGTGGGTGGGTAGGCACCGCTGCAGCAACAGTTAGAAAGGATGTGAACCTGAGGCAGATATTTGCCTGTAGGAACTCGACTGAGATGATCCCTTTTACACAGACTAGTAAACAGTTATCAGATTCCTAGCATTGTTCTATAGAGGTGTGCAAAGCAGGTCCTATTCAACTCAGATTTGGCCTGAATCAGGGACAGTGATTTGATTTGTTGATTTGGATCACTGTCCCTGATTCGATTTGGCCAAATCTGAATCTGAAGATTCGATGCTGATTCAGCGAATCAGTGATTTGGACATAGAAACAGCTTTAAATGTTTTTTCTACATGCCTCGAGGTAGCAGGCATGGCTCGTGAATGCTGCGATGCTGAGGCAGATGGAGCATCCCACAGGAGCGCGAGGGGCCCTCCATGTGCTTGGCAAAGAACCCAGAAGTGGACCGGAAGAACTATTGGTCCACTTCCAAGTCTGCGGGGGAGTGTGCCTCCCCACCCGTGCCTCCCCAGCTTGGCAATGGGCTGCAGGGGGACCCTGGGTGCCCCCCCCCGACATACATAGGAGGCACCAGTCACCGAGCCGGGGGTGCTTCTGGTCCACTTCTGGGTCTGCTGCCAACTGTGCTGGGGAGCCCCCTGCGCTTCTGTGGGACACTCCATGTGTCCCAGCATCGCAGCATTCACGAGCCCCTGCTACCTAGAGGTATGTAGAAAAAACATTTAAAGCTGTCTCTATGTCCGAATCTCCAAATCTTTCCAAATCTCTCTCAACCAATTCGGAGGGTTCAGATTCAATTCGGAGGGATTAAAGGCTCCTCTGATTTGATTTAGATTCAGAGATTTGGTCACCGAATCAGGTCGAATCTCTGCTGAATCGAATCAGGGCCCGAAGCTTTGCACAGCCGTACTGTTCTAGTCTGTGGAAATATTTTTTTCACCTTCCTTGTCCCTTTGGGTTCTGAGTATCTTCCTAGGGTGCATTAAGCAATGTCATTAATATCTGCTACCTGTGGTTCTGGCTCTTCTTCAGCTGGTTGGTCCCTGCCAGATTCTACAGCTTCAGAATATATTTTCGCAGAAGCCCAGAGGGAGCCATGACACTAGCTCTTCAGATGCGGGGGGAGCAGATTCATGAGCTCGCTTACTTGTTGGCTGCTTGCAGAGCGATGACAAAACTGCCGTAATTGTTGGAGCAGCATAAGTGTATAAGTGCAGCCAGAGTGTATAGGTGAATCCCATCTGTAGTTAGTATCTTGACCTTAATATGATGCCTTAGAGTCAAAGCTCAAGGTTTCTACCCAGATTTTACTCGGGGAACTGTCTTCATTCACGTGTGATGTGTCATGCATTGTCCTGGATCTTCCTGCCTGACCTGAGAGGACATCACTGGGAGTTCCATGCATCTTCCCAAGGTCCTAACTGGCCCCAGAGGCAGGATAGACTGTACAAAATCAAACTTTTCTCTTCCCTTTCCAGGGCCAGATCTGAATAGGCTGCATGAGGTAAAGAGTGGATTCTCTCCCATCTGTGCTGAGGATATTAAAAGGGTAATTACCAAAGGTGTTTGATAATGAATCTCCCCAGTTTGTAAATAGCTTCCCTTGAAGCAGTAACATGTTGCATGAGGTTTAAGAACTGAATGTTGTTAATACTTTATATTAATTAATACCGTATTGATTCGATTAAAAGATGAGGTCCCCCCCCTTTAACATGAGGGAAAAGCCCCTCCTCTTAGAACCTATACAAGCCAGCAGGGGCCAGGCAACTGCTGCAGCTCTGGCCCCAATCCTGGGTTGGACCTGGAGCTGCAGGTGCTGCCTGCTGCCCCCCCCCCCTGTATTCCTCATCACTCCTACCTTGCAACCTCAAGTCCCTGTTGCCCCTGTATCTCCCTTGTGCCACTTCTCCCCCCGCCCCCTCTTCCCCCCTGCCATACTCTCCCTTACTTCTGCTCCATGCCAGCAGGCTTCATCCTCGCTGCAGTCTGAAGCATGGAGCACAGAGCACAGCTCCAGTTCAGCCCTATAGCAGTGGTGTGAGCTCCATGCTGCTGCTGTGGGACTGGGCTGGAGCTATGCTCATTGCCCCCAGGCTGCAGCAGGGATGGAACCTGCCAGCACCAGAGCAAAGGCAAGGGGGAGTGGAGGGGCAGGCCGTAGGGAGAGACTTTGGTGGGGGGAGGGATATGAGAGGAAGTGAGGGCAGGGACCTGAGGCTGCTGGGGGCAGAAGTAACATGGAGGGGGGAAGAGAGGGGGATGGAGGAAGGGAGAATGGGGCCTGCGGCTGTACAGGGCAAGCACAGTAAGGGGTAAGTGGGGGTAGGAATGGGTACAAGGGGGCAAGCTGACTGTCTCCCCTACTGCTGCCCTATTGCTGTCCCCTCGTGTTGTCTACTGCCTCCCCCACTGTCTGTCCCCCCACTGCTTGCTCCATTACTACCTCCTTTGTCACCTCTCTCCGCATTGCCTGCAATGGTCAGGAGGATGAATATAAGATGATCCTCCAATAATGAGATTCTATACATGGAAAATTATAAACTTATAAATTATCTTTGTATATAATCTAATTATTAAGGGGGGTCATCAAATTCAGGGTCATCTTGTACTCCGGTAAATATGGTAATGCTTCACCCTTATCTAGGCCTGATTCTGCATTATGTTACCCTGTGTTTAACAGGGCTGTAAGTCCTTTGTCCGTTGTCCTTAGATTCAGTATAACATGCAGAAGAATTGGGCCTACAGTATTTTCCATTTTCAAAGGGACTTATGAACACTAATTACAGGCTCCTCATGGCGTGCCTATAATTTACTGTAGTTCCATCCTGTCACCAGTGTTATCCCCATTTTACCAATGGGATAAGTGAGACACAAGAAGGTAAAGTAATTTATCTAATGCTGTGCAATAGGTGTGGAGCAGAGCTGAGATCAGCACCTCGGCAATCCTGGATGCT
>NW_005841831.1:2289805-2320105 GCF_000455745.1 Alligator sinensis
CCCCAGTTTTCCACACTGTGCTACCTCTCATTGATGCCAAAGTCATTCCCACAGTGGAGTTACAGAAAAGATGAAATTGGCTCCTCACTTGAGAAAATTATGCTGAGAACTTTTTTACTGTTTCAGGTGCTTGTGAATTTGATTTCAATGAGCATATCTGTACTGCTTCTGGGCCATAGCTGGGAGCTCCACAGTGAAGCATGCCATGTACCCTCTATGCACACTAAACCCTGGAGAGAGGGTGGTGATGCACGGTGATCCTTTCTGGTGATCTTGAGACCACTATTGAGGCACAAGCTCTGCTCACTGTGTCCCACTCTGCATGAACCACTTGCCAAAAAATGGTGTCTACTTTCTTTTTTGGTGCATTCATGGTCTCAGTCTTGGCATGATCCTGGTAGAGGTGCTGAATTCACTTGGAATGCCTCTCACTTTGACAGATGATATTTTTTCAGCCCATGGTACTTTCTGTGTGGGAGTAGGCAGGGTTTATTTCTCCATGCTGGTTTTGGGATTGTTGCAGGGGTTGTATAGACAACCCTGAAATACCTCTAATTTAGGATTCAGCATATGCAGTGCAGGGGTGTTGTGTATCAAGGCAGTGGCCTCCTTGCCCCATCTGGAAATGGTGTAGACATGCCTAGTATGTTTTCTGTGGGGCTTTGACAAAACATGGCAGGGCTCAACTGCAATTGAGGCACCGGTGTGTTTATTCTGTAAGCTCACTGTTTCAGGAGGACAGGCTGATAAGTCACTTGGCAAGATTTAGATCAAACCATGACACATAAAAGCTCTCAGTTGTTCAGGAGCAAGCTGGCTCTAGTGCCCTCCACAAACTTTGGGTATTCAGTTTAGTAGGAATCAAGATGATCAACTATTGTTTATCTGACCTTATGGAAGCAAAGCATCAGGCTCGGAGGAGCAGGCTTGCTCCTTCTTCATAATGGGCCAGTTACTTAGTCCATGTAAACAGATGCAACTCCACCAAAGCTAGTGGAGCTGTGTTGATTTAAACAAACTGATTTGCCTGTTGGTAAATCTGGGCTGCTGATTTTTTGCCCAGGATGTAAACACATCCAAAAACTAGTTCCCAGGACATCTGAGAAGTTCACTGGCATAACAATGAGGAAAAGAAGTGCTTTTTAAAATTTTAATTAAAAAAAATCAGATACAACACAATGTGGGACCATACCCACACTTGTGGTTTTCTGCATTTTCAGATTGTCCTAGTGATGGTAAGCTAACAACAGGTTCTGCCTGCTTTGGGAATTAATAAACACATGAAGTCATTCTTGCTCTCAGATCTTCCAAATATTCATTAGTGCCCAGGTAATTCCCAAGCAATGTCACCAATCGCTTAGCTGGCATCCTTCCCTCTTAAGGTAATAGGTGTCACTTGGCTGAAGAAGTGACAGTTTTGAAGGCTTTGGAAGCTTGAGAGAAACCAAATGTTGAGCTGACACAGGTATTTGTGTTTGTCCAAGCTCTAATTTTGTTTTCTTCCTTTTTCTGTTTGGCAGGGCTGCTTTGATAGCAAAGGTAAGAACCTAATGTTGTTTACAACGTGCTTGAGAAGTGCTCAGGCTTGCTGTGACAAGAAAGCTTTCTTAACAGCACTCATGTCTCAAGAAGAAATCGGCATAAATAATGAAATGGGCATTATGATTGTGGGCACTAAAACTTGGAGGCTTTAAAAAAAGACAGAGAGATTGAAGGTTGGGCTTCATTTGACTGAATGTGTACAAAGGTTCCAATAACGTCTTCAAATATCTGAAGGGCAATTATAAAGAGGATGGAGATGGACTTTTTTTGTGGCTGTAGGAGACGGGACTAGGAGCCATGACCTCAAGCTGCAGCAGAGAAAACTTAAGTTAGAGATTTGGAAGAACTCTGACTATGTGGAAAGGCTACCCATAGAAGTTGTAGAATTTTCAACGTAGGTGGAGGGAGAAAAAATATTTGGGGGGGCTGAGTGCATGTGCGCACCCTCCCAGCAGGTAAGTCTGTGGGGGAAGGGGAGGGAGTGGGGCTGGGGCTGGGGCTGCGGCAGGTCCTTCACAGCTGAGGTGGGGTGTGGTACAGAGCTGTGAGTGGCTTGTCTGGGGGGAGGGGGCCTGGCGTGGGGAGGAGGTGGAGGCTCTTGCCAGTGCATGCATGCTGGGAAGCATAGGGGCATGTGCCCCAGATCTGTGTGGGGTAGAGTGGGCTGCCATTGTGGGCTGGAGCCAGGGCTGCACCAGGCTCTTTCCAGCAGGGGGAGGGGGGTTGGGCCGAACTGCGCTCAGGGCAGGCAGTGGTGGGGTGCTGGGAGGTGGGGGTGGGGGGGGGGTATGATGAAATTTGGGGGAGGTGGAGGCCCCCCCCCCACCACCTACCCCAAGCGCAGCATGGTCTAACCCTCACTGAGAAGAGCCTGGCATAGCTCTGGCTCCAGCCCATAGCTGCAGCCCACCCTGCCCTGCACAGATTCAGGGGCACATGCCCCCCATGCCCTCCTGGGGTGCGTGTAGCAGCAGGAGCCATGCCCTCCTCAGACAAGCTGCTCGCGGATCAGTCCCACGCCCTGCCTCAGCTGTGCAGGGCCTGCCCCAGCCCCACTCCCTCCCTCACCACTGTGCCCGTGCCCCTCCTCACCCCTTCTGCAGCTGCTGGAAGCCCATGGCTGGGCTGCCTTGTGGTCCTATCGCTGCTCCGCATTTGGGGGGACTAAGCCCCATTAACCCCCCCCTCCCCCCCGCCTTTTGCCACCTATGATTTTCAGCCTTGACATTTTTCAAGAGTAGTTTAAAGAGACACTTAGCTGTCACGGTTCAGTCAGGGATGATCCTACCTTGAGCATGGGGATGGGCTATATGACCTCCTGAGGTCCTTTCCAGCCCTGTGTTCCTACGACCCTATGATTCTCTGAAGTATTCAAACTTCCTCGGTTTGCACAGCTGGTCTCAGCATCTTTTAAGAAGAAATTGTCCCAGTACATTTTCAGTACTGTACTAACTGGAAAACATAAGTGCAAATGTGGGAATAAGTTAGTTGTTCCTCTAAGAGAATGATTTACCTTTTTTGAAAGGAGTCAGCTGCTTATTGTTTCTCAGCAGTGCTTTGGCTGATGTCTTAGATTGGTGCAAATTAGTGATAACTCCACCAACAAAAATGTATGTAACCTAGTGCAGAGCTGGTGTACATCAGAGATGAATCATGACCTATTAGTTTTTGTTTTTATTTGTCTAGGAAGCTTCAAAGAGTGGGATGCACCAAATAGATTTCTGAGCACATGTCAAGATATTACTGAACAGAAGGTAATAGTTTGTTTCTTAGTTACTGTTTTCTCTCTTCTAGGAAGTGAATCTTCTTTATCTCCTCTATCAATAGAAGCATTTTAATCTAGCAGACAAAGTCTTGGTGCTTGTGTTACACAGGAAGTCATATGATCACCATGATTCCTCATAGCTTTATGAAATAAAAACATACAACGATTTTAACTGGACTCTTATGTTTGTAAAAAGTCTTGAAACTAAATTAGAATCAGTAAACTGCTGGAAAAATGTGATGGTGTAAGGTATACATTCGCAACTTTTATATAAAATTGATTTGGAATTTTGTTCATAATTTTCTATGTAATTGTTAATACCTTCCAAAGGACTTCAGTTTCCAGGATTTCCAGCAGCACAAGCTTTATAACCATTAACCATATAGTTTATCTGTAATAACACACACACATATGAACACATCCATCTATTTATTGTCTATTTACCTTTCTACTAATGTATCTACCTGTCTAATGTTTGTATACAGGTAAAAAAAGTTTCCTCCCCATTCAAAGTTTCCTTTCCTTTTAATGGCCCCCATAAGAAATGAATGGTTTCTTGAAAACCAACTCCTTTGCTCAGCTAGCAGTTCTGTCCCAATGACACTACTTCAGATCATCTCTTGAAATCCATCACTTTACAATTAAAAAAAATAGAACCAGGAAACAAATTTTGGGTGTGAGTTTTGAACTTCCCACAGTCTGGGGCATTTATGATTGGGAGTGTCTTTTTTTTGTAACTATAGTTATTAATTTTCATATTATAGCAATAACAAAAACAACAAAAAACATAAAATATAAACTAAGTAAAATACAATAAAAAAGCAAAACCAAAGCATTACAAAATAGATAATTAAACGTACATGCTATAAATTTAGTAGAGACTAGGGGAAAGAGAAAGCTTGACATTTATATATGACCAACTAACAAATATACATTTAAAGGATACCAAACCACAAACAAATCAACTTATAAACCTAACAGAAGATTCATATTGCACCATATTTCTTCATATTGGGCCAAGTTATGTCTATTTGCATATGTAATCTTTTCCGCTAACACAAAACATGCATACGTTCTTTTAACCATTCCAAGAATTGAGGTACACTGGGAGTTTTCGATTTCCTTAAAATTACCTGTTTAGCAACCAAAAATATTATAGCTAGCCATTTTTACATAGGTGCAGACAATGGTAATAAATCCATAATCCACAATATGCATACATCTGGTGATGATACATCTGGTGATGTTAATTTTAAGCATCTTAGAAAGTGTTACACAGATGCTCAGCCCAAAAACTAGTAATTTTAGGACAAATGAATAAAATATGACTAAGAGACCCAACCTCGTTTCCACATCTCCAACAATAGTCATTTGAGGCTAGCCTTACTTTAACTTTTCTGAGGTCCAATACAACTTATTCAAAATCTTGTTCTGAATAACTCTTAAAAGCAATGGATTAGATGTTTTACAAAGTGATTTCCAGATACTATCCCATTTCTCAACTGTTAATATCTATAAGTCGTTTTCCCATTTACCTTTAATGATGGCTGCTGGATATCATAGTTTATTGAATCATTTATACATATTACCAACGAAGTGAGATTTATCTCTAGAATACAACACACATATTTCCAAATTTGTATGTGATAAATCATTCCATATGTTCCCATATGTCTTATTCAGCCAAGAACAAAGCTTTTTCCAGAATATCTTCTGTTCATTACATAACTGAACCATATCACACATATAAGCAAAAGGTGCAAGACTACCATCCTTTATGATGGATTTATTGTAGCTATATCCTTTTTTCCAGATATCTGAGATTCCTTTATTATCTTTAAACATCAATTGAGGCTGTCCCCATAAAGAAATAAAGGGAGATCTTATTAAATCAGAAGATGTTAAGGCTTACATTTTCTGTAAGGTTGGGAGTTTCTAATTTCTTCTATCCCATCAAAATGTCAATGCAACTTAAAACTCGAGGAGTTCCTTTAATCTTCAAAATACTTTAGAAATACTAACTAAGATAATACAATTAATTAGCTTGATTAGGACAATCTTTGTTTCTGTTACAATGATGCAATATTCGGATAACCTTAACGAAACCAATGGCGTACTTCTTTGACTGCTAAGGAAGGGTGCAGACACATGACGTGTTTACTCTGTGATAAAAGGGGAGCAGACAATAAATAGTAAATCCCTGAAATCCAGAGTAAAGTTATCCTGTGAAAAATGTGTGGGAAAGTTACTATATGGAATGTGGTATTTTTCCACTCCTGTAGTCAAATTCTTTCCAGGACGGGGCACGGGAAGAGCATTTGCTCATTGCAACCGTATTTGCTTCCTTTGCACCTAGTGGCCAGAGCTGTAATAGCTCCGACTGTGGGCAGCTACATTAGGAGAACTGGTCATATGTCTACTCCTTACTGGGTGCATCTACACAAGATGTTTACTGTGCAGTAGACTAATTAGCGGGACAGTAAATGTCTTTGTATCTGCATGTGCAGTCCTTTTCAGCTGGAGTAAACTAATTTACTCCACAGCAGGATAGTACTTGTGTTTACTTATTTTATTTTTTTCATAGTTTCATAGATCTTAAGGGATGGAAGGGACCTTACAGATCATCAGGTCCAACCTCCCCTTCATTTGGGCATAGTAAGTACAAGTACTATCCTGCTGCAGTTTTTAACTCTGCAGCAGAGCGTGTGTAGACCAGGGGTGGGCAAAATATGGCCGGTGGGCTGCATCCGGCTCACCAGGCCATTCCAACCTGCCCACAGGGCCCCTCCATAAGCCCTCTATAAGCGCTGGCCCTGGGCTGCCCCGCCATTCAGGAGGTGCAGCTCTGGTTGCTAAGCAACCACACCCCTGACCCCAGCCTGGCCTAACCCACCGTCAGTCCCTAGCAAAGGGGCGCTGGAGATGAGAAACCTTGATCTGGCGAAGGCTTTTGCTGGCATCCACGTGGCTATTCCCAGCCTCCATGTCTGTGAGCCTGAACATGCAGGTACAAGCCCCACCAGGCTGGGACAGGGACTCCAATGGGGGAAAGGTGGCAGGAGTGTGAGGAGCCACATGCTATGGGGCCAGGCCGGGCTGGCCCCACACTGCAGGAGTACAAGATCTGCACACTGTGTGGTCAGGTGAGACCCACTATGTGCAGCTGGGAGCTTGGGTGGGAGCATGGGAGCTGTGCACTATGGGGCTGGGTGCATATGAAGGCATGGCACCCAGGAGCAATAGACTCAGGGACAGTAAGCTCTCAAGTTTATTCATGTGCATTAATATGCACGTGTAGACGTGCCCACTATGAAGTACATTTATTACAGAGAAAAATCTGAGGTAAATTATTCTTTAGTAATTGTGTCATGTATCCACACTTGGAAATTAGATCTGGTTCATCATCACCATGCAAGTTTAGGCCTCAATTTCATCATCTTCTCCATGAGAGAATTTGGAGAAAGACCTGAATATCTCTGCTGGAGAAAAAATTGGTGGTTCATTTTTGGGTTTTGGAGTAGAGAGCATGTAAGAGTAAACAATTTTCTGAATTTCTGTCTTGCAGGAGGGCTGCCTTCATGAGCTGGTATCATTCAAAATGAACCATATGACCAGGATGACCGTATGCATGTTAGATCACAGGAACTTGCTGTCTGTAAAGGAAATCTTGAACTGCTTCCCTGCAACCAAGCTGGTAAGTTTGGTTGCAGGGAAGCAGCATCAGCATCAGCAGCATCAGCATCAGCATTCTCTGAGGTTATCTCCAATGCTTTGGATGGAAAATAAGCAATGGTTATGGTTTAACTAGTCTGAGAGCAGGGGGCATGTGTGTATTGGGGGTTTGGACTAGCAAGGGATCATTTAATGTAAAGGACAATGGACTGTTTAAACCTGTCAGGCTTTATGGGTAAAACATTCCAAAATAACTAGGTGGCTGAGTAGACAAAGTGCTGTTGGCAACTTGGAGCATTTGTAGATGACACATTCCCCTTTTGCATTGCTTTAATGGTGTTGCTGTTTGCACGAGTTTGCAAATTCAGTGACTTACTGTGCATTAATTCCAGCCACTGTAGCAAATTCGGCAGCATAATGGGTCCTAAATGACTTTGGGGCACAGCAAACTAAAACACCTCTGTGGAGTTTGTTTGCTACCTTACAGCCATGGAGGGATTCACCGGGCTCCGTGCAGCTCGGGAGCTGTGCAGACAGCCCCAGCAGGCAGCCTGGCAGCAACCCATGGAGGCAGGCTGCACTGAAGAAAAACAAAACAAGTGACAAGCCTGATCTCTTTTATTTTTTTTTTTTAAAATCTTCCCTGGAACCTGCCTGAGCTGTGCGGGGGCCTGGTGCTTCCCTCTGCAGCTGCGGTGCACCCTGGGACCGCCCGAGCCAGGTGCCTGCGGGCAGGTGTAGCCTTGGGCAGGGGGCGGGGGGTACAGCTGCCACAGAGGGAAGCACCAGCCCTCTCCCCACAGCTCAGGGACTGCTCTGTCCGCTGGTAGCTTGCTCTCCCCTCCCCAGTGCCGCAGAGGCAGGTAAGAATACAGGTGTACAAGACACAGGGTTTTACTTCGCCCTAAATTGCTTACTTCGCTTCAATTTAAACCCCCGTGTCATCTACAAATGCTCCTAGGCTTCAAGTCACTTAAACACTTTTTGAAAATCTTGTTCTATGTGCCTGTGCATATGGAAGGCATTTTCTAGGATAATCAGAGTTAGAATAGATGTGATAATGGATAGTCCTGCATTTCCAGCTTGCAGTTGTTCTGGAGAGGCTGGTTGCCCATAGCATTTCAGGAAGTCAGTAATATCTGACACTGCCAGACTGATGTGGTTTCCATGGAGGCACTTCAGTCTGAATAAATGGCTTTGATGTGGAAGAAGAATTTGAAATGGTGTTTAAATGATGGTCTGTAAAACAAAGGCAACCTGTGGTTATTGGTACACTAACTTCAAGGGAAGATGTAGAAAGATACGGAGAATAGTTCTAATGCAGTTGTACCTAGGGTTTTGGTTTTGAGAATCTGCATAGATAAGTCAGACACACAGAAATAAAAGAAAATGATACTGGGATTAGTTTGATATTGTCAGTCTCCCACATGTCATTAACTTGTCTTTTTGCCTTTCTTACATGAAGATTGCTTCTATATAAAGTTAGATGAAGACCGTTTATCTGCTTTACAGGGACATCAGAATTTTCAAGATAACCTTAAAATAGCAATTTTAGACGGGTAAATAGCAGGGCTGAGAGAGGGAAGTTCTTTATCTGTAGTAAAAGAGTGACTTGATTTTTCTGCGGAGAAAAGATACAGTCCCTTGGTGGAGCTCCACCTTCTTTCCTACCAGAAGAAGATTATAGTAAGAGCAAAATTACCCCACTGTGGATTGTGTGGAAAGGTACCTGTTGGAAGGATGCATGGCAAATAGTTAAATGCAATCACTTAGCAACAAACTAAGCTGGATAGGAGGAGACAAAATTAGGAGGATGAGAACTGAACTAGAAGATTAAAGAAGTCAAGGAGAATCCTGCAGCTTTCATGGAATCTTACAAAAGTAGGGCTGGAAGGGACCTCAGAAGTCATCTAGTTCAAGCCCCTGCCTAAAGCAGGATCATCCCTATCCAAACCATCCCATGAAAATTCTTGTCTAACCTATTACTGAAACTACACAATCAACCCTGTTGCACAACTAGAAGGCATAGCACCCTAACCTGCCAAAGGTAAAGCAGGGGGAAAGCGGTGATCAGTTTCAGGGTTGTTTAAAGACATACAAAAAACTAGAACTCTTGGTTCCAAAATGATACCTCTTATAAGATATACCTTTTATTAGGGTTGTTTAAATGCACTTGAGAGATTCAAGGGAGAGGGCCATATCCCCTGATACAGAGGAAGGCAACCCCCCTGCCCGATTCTGTACCAATCTGACCATGAGGTCAAATTCCTTCCTGATCCTAGATATTGTGATCAGTCTAAGCCTGAGTGAAGGTGCAAGACCCTCTAGCCAAGAACCTCCAGGCTTTACTCTCAGCAGGGGCATAGGTATACTACAGTCAAAATCCCCAGCCTTGGTTTCAGCCATTCCCCAATTCTTCTGAGGAAGGAAAAAAAGAAAAGAAAATGGATACATGTAGCAACAGAAGGGGGGAAAATTCCTTCCCAGCCCCAAAAGGCAAATAGCAAAGATCAGAAGTATGGGAAATACTAAACACCCTCTATTCTTCTCAACAGCCTGGAGACATCAAGCATAACTATGGATATATCACACATACTTGCTGGACAGCCAGAACTCTCCTTTCTGTATCCCCTCCAAAATTTTATCCTGGATCCTTTAATCTCCTTTCTAACTAAGACAGTTAGGAAGCTCTGCTTCATTTTTCTGCTGCTGAGTATGGTATCTTCAGCATCCACCCGCTTTAAGCTACAGAGCTCTTTTCATTATCTCCTAGCAGTCTCTGCGTGTGGGAAGAAGCTTCTGGGTTTCTAACTGTTGCTCCTGACAGAGCACTCCAGACACAGCTGCTTCTAGATCATCCCTGAGCAATGCTAACCCAACCTCTTCTTGAAGATCTCCACGGATGGAGAGTCCACAGCTCCCCAAGGCAGTCTATTCCACTGCCTCACCGTTCTAACAGTGAACTTGTTCTTGATATCCAATCTAAACTGCAACGTTTAAGATGTTGGTCCATATCCTGTTCACTGCAGCCACAGGGAAAAGGTGTTCTTCCTCTTTATGGCAGCACTTCAGATATTTATGAGACTGCTATCATGTCTCTTAATTGCTTTTTCCACAAATTGAACATGCCTATTTCCTTCAGCATTTCCTCATTTGACTTGCCTTCCAAATCCTTCAGTTTTTTTGTCGCCTGCTTCTGGACCCTTCCTTACTTCTCCATGTCCTTTTTAAAATATAGAGCCCAAAGGGAATATATTTATGTTTATAGTGGGAAATTCATGATCCATCAAACTAGCTGCATTAAAGCTGCTTAGATTACCATATTAATTCTTTTAGTATTTAAAGAAATAATTCTCTTTCTTGGCAAATGGTATGAGCCTTATGACAATAGTGTATTTGATCAAATCTAAGATGAAGTCCCCTCAATCAGCACAGGGGAAAAAGTCCCTTTGTCTTAGATTTGCATAAAAGAGGAGGGGGAGGGGCTGATGGCTGCTGAGGCTCTGGCTCTGGCCTTTTTATGCTGTGGGGAGCAGGGCTGAGGGGCTGCAGATAGTGGTGGGGCTGAAAAGCTGCTGGGGGGGAGGGGGGGAAGCAATGGGAAAGGAGATTACCTGACTCCCCCAGACACCGTTCTCCCTGCTGTAGCAGTGTGGGGAGAGGGAAAATTTAAGACAACTCTCCAATAATTAGATTCTGTGCCTGGAAAACGATAACAAATTTATAAATTTTCCATATATAGAATCTAATTATTGGGGGTGTCATCTTAAATTCAGGGTCATCTTGGATTCAAGTAAATACAGTAAGTGAAATGTTATTGTATAATCACACAGTATTCCTGAGGAAACAGGTCTGGATGGAGAATGGAAGCTCCCATATTAACAGCTCTGTGTGTGTGCGCGTGCGCACGCGTGTGTGCGTGCATGCACATGTGCGTGCTGTTGTTGCTGTTTTTAGTGAGGGATTTTTTGTGGGTTTTTTTTTTATTTTTTTTTATTTTGCTGAAGGCACCATGATCTCATTTTATTATGATATCTGTGAACTTTATAGATTAAATTCCTCATCTAAGTTATTTGTTCACTGTTTCCCACTGAGCATTTGACCAAAATATAGTTATCTCTCAATCTGAAACTTTACATATCAATTAGTGCTTTTTTAAAAATGTAATGTTCTGAAGAAAAGTCTTTATCATTCCACTCCTAGTAGAGATGTGGCTAAACCAGCTGATAGTGATCTGAACACTAACTGATGCAGACACAGCTCCTTCAATATTTGAGAAGATTTTTGGTTTTGTTTAGCTCTTTCTAGGTCTCATATATTCCCTTGGTGATGATATAGTGAAACTTCCAAATATTTCCCACCCAACCTGATAACACAAATAGCTCTTATGGCACATACTGAATTCACTACATTACTAGTAACTCCTCCCTTCCTCCCCCACCCCTGAGTCATTTTGGTTTGACAAGAGTTTTCTTTCCCAAAGGTTATGCAGCATTTTTTCTGGCAGGTATGAGTCAGCTTCTTCTTGGGTGGCTGAAATATGATCTACAAGGAAGGATTAATCAACTTGCTTTTCATATTTCCTTCAGAGAAAATACTCAGTATAACACTGTCCATTTCTTTACCAAGAATGGGTCAAAGGGTCAAACTAGACAATATAATCGGTTAGAGAATATGCCCATCTATTGGGGATTATGCAAGCAGCTCTGCCATAGGGATCTGGCAGTTGAAGCACATAAATGAGTGTAAGGATTCCTTAGTTCTATTCTGCGTTCTGGACCTGGGCAGGTTGGGTTCTGCTGCGCTGTTATCCAACAGAGGGCTCTTGGCACTAGAGCCTATTTCAGTTTACGTGCCAAAAATGCACTTGCCCAGCTGTGCAAATGCTACTGATGGCCCTCACACACAGTTTGTGATTCTATTCTGGTAGCAGTGTGGGCATGCAAGCATCCACACAGCTACTGAGCATGTTCTGTTAGGCTGTCCTCTAGTTGGCAGGTCTGTGTGTAAGGCTGGGTAAGTCCCAAACTGGCCAAAAACCCACAAGAAAGTCGTGCCTAAACTTTAACCTGATGGCTTAGGGGCTAGTGTGCTTACCCAGGAAGCAAAATGTTTAAGTTCTAAGCCCTCCTCACCCAAACCTGGTTTAAATCTACATGTCTCTTATTTCCAAGCACAGTGCTTCAACCATCAGGCCATAAGTTAGATATTTTTGAGCCCTCCTCTTGAAGCTGAGTCAGTGCAGCTTGTTTTAATAGTCATTAGATTAAATGAATGGAGAGCAATGGGGAAGTTTCCAAACTCACTGCAAGTGAGGCCACAAGCTAAAATACAGGGCCTCCTCCCATCCGGAGTAGCGTTCATTTCACTAAACCACTTATCTTTTCACTGAACAGTGGCCCTTCTAACTAACTAACTAAGTAACAACTTCTAAGGGTGACACAGTTGCTAAAAATAACCATGCACCACCAGGACAGCACAGTAACAGCTGCTACTACGCCATTATTTAGTATTTGCTAAAGCAAGTACTAAATCATAGTGCAGTAACAACTGTGCCATGGGGGGCACATGTAGATACACCTGCTGAGTTCCTGTCCTAAGCACTAAAGTAATGCACTAAAACATGGGAGGGCCCCCTTCTTCTCCCACTGCATCTTGGATCCTAAGAACAAGTAATGCAGATGAGGAGTTTCCCTTAACCTTTGAAATCAGCTGAGTAATTAGAAAACTGATCTCATCTTCAGATAGTTAAGCTGTTCTTTACAGGGGTAAAAAACCCATAGGCTGTCTGGATAGACTGTTTCCTGGTATCAACCACTTGTATGTTCTTTCCTTTGTTATATATTCTGGCTCTCTGAACTCAGGTTACCTTTGTGTTTTATTAGTATTTTTATGAATTTATGATCTGGAAAGTTTTCTTCATTCTCCTGACCAGGAAACTGAAGCAAAGACAGTTCCTGAATAATTCTCCTCAAAATTTACACAATTAAAATTGAATGGAAAAAAAAACTTAACCAAATACAATTCAATTAAAAACCTTTAATTAACCTAGCTGTACAAAATAAAACTCCATCTCAAGTTTTTAAACTGACCTACTGAATACCTGGGCAGGACACACTGAGCATTTTAAGTTCATTTTTGATAGCTGGCCAATAATTAAGAAGTTTGTTAAAAACTTTCAGGGAAAAATCTTGAAGTCTTTTATGAACCTTCAGGCCCATATTTTCAACAAGTGCATAGAACTGCATTTGTGAAAAGGTTTGCACATAATTTGGGCAATCTTTTGAGATGCGACTAATCATTTTAGGAGGAAATAGGACTACAAACTCTTTCGGGCAGAGACTATGCCTCAATGTGGCTTTTCACAGAACTTGACACAATAAAGCCCTGATTATGCACTGCTGTAATGTATATGAAAATTACAGTTTGCTGGATGGAACAGAAGTGTCTGTGACAGGCACAGAGAGAGAGATACCCAAGAAGTCCTTGGTAGTACTAGAAATAGGACTTGAATTTCTGGTGTAATCCTTTACCTTAACCATTAAAACAAACTTTTCTCCACTGTAATAATACAGGTCCTTGTACAGAAATCACAGATACCACATTTCTGCCCTTGATTTCTCAAAACACAGGAAAGGCAGTGCTGAAGATCATAGACCAAAGAAATATTTTGCCTGAAAAAATGACCTCTTTCAAGGACAAGCATTGCATTTGTGGAGTGGAGTGAGAGGAAAAAAATTCACTCTGTGAATTTAGAGTTTAGAGGGCACATCTACACATGCTATTAATTCACAGCAATAAACTCTGGTGCATATCACGCTGGAGCTTATTGTTTCCAGATGCCATATTTACACATTTTCCCATAACCACAGCACACTGAGCTGGCTGGCAGAGGGTCTGGAGAGGTCAGTCTGCCATCCTGGGGCTGCTCCAATCTAGCTTAATGTGTTGCAGAGGGGCTGGCTGGTAGGTCTGTGAGAATAGGCAACTATTCAATTCAGATTCAGATTTGGCTGATTTGATTCAGACATTCAAATCGCTTTTCCGATTCCATTTGGCCGAATCAATTTGGAAAAGATTCGGAGCCGATTCGGAGAGACTCGGAGATTCAGCTATAGGGCATAATGGGGAATCAATGAAATATCTATAACTTCGTTGTTTTTTTCCTGATTCACTTGAAACTTGCAAGGATGATGACCTCTGCTGAGGGGATGAAGTCTGACAAGTTTCAAGGTGATAGGTGCAGGAATTTCAGGGAAACTGCACCTCAAACTGCTGACAAGCAAAATTCATGACATAGGTGACACTGTGCGTGTGTTAAGGCATAGGGGAATGAAAACTTCAGACCTGCTAGGCCACCCTTACTGTGTAGAAGTTCTTTCTGCTGCAGCCTGCTAGACATCTGACTTCCCAGGTATCTCTGCACTTTTACCTGCGCTGCTACATCCCCTTTCTCTCACCCCATGACACCTCCATTTCCATTTTCACTGACTGGCTTTCTTGCCTGCATTGCATGCCAGGCCAGCCTCTGGCTTCTTTACTATTCCTTCTATCCAGGACCAGGAGACACACCGGTTGCACCTACTTCCTCAGCCTGACAAAGAGTTTTTCAACCCAAAAGCTTCCTATGATAGATTTTTCTAACTATTTTGGTTTTTTTTCATAATAAACATATAAACATAAAAACACAAGATAAGCCATCACACACCATGAGTAAGATATATTCAACATAAGATCTTTACTTCTGTTAATTCCTTTATAAAAAGAAAGGCTCTGTGACAGTTCCATCTGGGTACCTTTGATGCTGCTGGTGCTATTGGTGTTGAGCCAACTAAGTTAGTTTGACCTGACATTGTTTACAGTGGTGGACTGAGCTGAGGCTGTAGGGGAGGAGGAGACCTCACGGGGGCACACTGCCACGTTGTGCAGAGGCCCCAGCACCAGGAAGGGCGCACCTGAACACACACAGTCCCACAAGCACCCATGTCACAAGTTTTGTCTGCCTGCAGCCGGAGGTGCAAGGCCCCAGAACCCAGACTCCCCCTGCAGCCATCTCCTTGACAGTTGGCAGGCTTTGTGGCCATGGCAGGCCCTAGCAGGCCTGCAGTTTTCAGCCCCCTGTCCTTTAACACACACACAGTGGTCACCTATGTCATGAGTTTTGCTTGTTAGCAGTTTGAGGTGCAGTTTCCCAGAAACCCTGCACCTATCACCTTGAAACTTGGCTCTCAGAAAGAGCTAACACCCTTGCAAGTTTCATCCAAATCAGCCAAAAATCAACAAAGTTATAGATATTTCATTGATTCCCAATTATACCCTATGGTCAAATCTCCGAATCACCGAATCTTTTCCAAATCGATTTGGAAGCTCTATATCAATTCGGAAAGCCTAAAATTTCTAGCGATTCAATTCAGATTCATAGATTCAGCCTCTGAATCATCTCCAAATCCGAATCACGATCTGAAGCTTTGCAGAGCCCTACTGGCTGGGCCATCAGGGTGCTTCAGTGCAAGGCTAGCCAGTAGGTGCACTGAAGCACCCAGGTGCCTCAGCCAGCTGGGTCAGCATCTACAGATGCATTGCTGCACATGAAAAAACTCTGCAACAGGATAATACTTGTATTCACAAATACTAACCTGCTGTGGAGCATATTAGTTTCCTGCAGCCTAATAGGGCTGACATGTAGATACAGAGATGCTTACTGCAGAGCAAATTGGGCAACTCCACAGTAAATGTCTTATGTAGACATGCCCAGAGTGGGGGTTTTTTTGTGTTTTGGTTTTTTGGGGGGTTTTTTGAGCAACTCCTTTTTCTAATCTATCATCGTTATTTGTCTTTGTCAGATCTCCAGGTCTCTTGGTGACTATACTGAGTCCTTAGACCAGGTGGCTTGTAACATGGATCATGGCAAACTTCTCTCCTGCCTGGAGCAGGTTGCTTCTGCTATGATGTACCTTCATTCCAGCAAGATCATACACTGTGATCTGCGATGCAGTTATATTTATGTTAATTGTGGTCCCAGTTTCTCTGAGGTATATATACTTATTCTTCTTACATTTGGTCTGTTCATTCAGTGAGTTATGTTGTCTTTCCATTGCAGCCTTAATTCACTGTCCAGTACTAGTCCATGCTGAAAGGGGACAAAATATTTTCACTTAAGATTCATAGAAGACAGACATAACTGTAAACAAACAAAAAAAGGCAGGAAAACAAGAATTAAACCAGTATTATGTAGTGGCAAAGGTTGTATGCCATATACAGCAGACAATAACAGCTAAAGTCCCTCTGCCCTGGCAGCAGGGAGCTCCTGGCCCTGGCTCCCTGATTAGGGGCATGGAACTTGGACAGAGCTGTAGGAGAGGGGCAAGGGGCTAGCTACTAGTTGCTTCACTGGCAGATTATGGTGTGGGGCTGGGACTTACCCCACACCTGCAGCTCTGTCCAAGCCCCGTGCCTCAGTCACCCAACTGGGACATGGGCCTGGGATCTGCCCCTGCCACATACCAGGTGGGGGCTGGAGAGCTTCTTTCCCACTCGGCTCCATGAGTGTAGAGCTGGGGGAGGGGGTATCTGGGGGGCTTGTTTCCCACTCCCCCCAGCTCTATGAGCATGGAGATGGGGGCAGGGGAACAGGCTGGGGAGCTTGCCTGCCCTGAGCTCTGTGCTTGTGGAGCTGGATAGGGAACAGGCTCCCTAGCCCCCACCACCAGGGAACTCCCAGTGGTGGCTCTGGGACTGTGGGGCTGCTGCTGGGAGATGCTTATCTGCCAGTAGTGGCTCCGGGATCATTGGGTTGCTGCTGGGAGACCCTTGTCTCCCAGCAGTGTGGGGCCACTGCTGGAAGGTAAGGGTCTCCTGGCAGCAGCCCAGTAGTCCCAGAGCCACCACTGGGAGATTAGGGTTTCCCAGCCCCCTGCTTCCTGATTGTGATGATGGAGTGGGGGTTGAGAGAGAGGTATCTCCCAGCCCCTGCTCCCCAATCTCAGTCTCAGAGCAGGGGGCTTGGAGCTCCCTGCTGCTGGGGCAGAGGGGCATAGTTCCTGCTCAGGCTCCTGTGTCAGAGGCTGCCCTGACAGCAGGCAGCTCCCATGGGCAAGGAGCAATCTCTCATCCCTTGGTGGATGGCTGACCAGGAGCAGATTTCGCTCCCAGTCTGGTGTCTTCATGGGCGCTACAGCACTGTTACTAATCTCGAGTAAATTTGCTACTTGCATTTGCAGGTAGCAAATTTACTTGGGATTAGGGAGGTTTACTGCGTAGTAAGCATGTACACGTGTAGATGCACATGCTTACTTCACAGTAAACTATGCTAATGTGAAGTTAAGCATCTTGTGCAAATGTGTCCTGTGAGCCGCAACTGATTTAAACCAGATCAAACTTTACACTGTGCATAAATATAGTGGAGCTCACTGCCGTGATATACCATGGCCAGCATTTAGCAGGATTCAAAAAAGGTTTCATTTCTTATTTATGTGTTGCTTATAAAATATCAATTAACATTTTTTAAAAGGTATCATTTATGTCAATAAAAATGATAACCTTGATTAATTAAGCTTAAGATTGTGAAATGGATAAAAAACTTATTCTTCAGAGCATAAGCCAAGCATTAGTTGCCAAAGATTAGGAAGAAACTTGAGGGTTATTTCATAATTGCCCATTATGGAGTTTCTTCTCTGTATAGCATCTAATACTGGGCACTGTTAAAGGCAAGTGGCTGGACTAGACAGGCAAGCCTGATGATTCCTGTGTTCCTATAATTAGTCAGTCCTCCGACAGGAATTGTCTGTTCCTGGGAAGGGAGAATTGTTTAGATGTTGTGTTTTTTGGCTTATTCTCTTCCCTTTCTTTTGAAAGGTGGTGGCAAAAGTTGGTCGTTTGGGAAGAGCAGTCTGTCTGCCAGATACAGGGTCTGAAGGCAACCTCTTTGTCCCCTACGTGCGCAAAGTCATGCCCGTTGACGCTGCAAAATGGTAAACAGATTTTAGGGTTTTTAATGTTGCCAATTTACTCCTACCTTCCTTTGTGCCTCTCTTCTGCCACAAAATCCAGCCCATTAGTAGCCAACCCAATTTCAGGTACAGCACTGTATTTCTCTAGCTCGTCTAACTAGCTCTGAAGAAAGATCCACAATGGCCATAAACATTTCCTCACTAAAGATGTGCTCTCTCTTCTCCTTGAATTCTACCATGTTCCCAGTCAAACTGTGGAGACAGCCAGAAAATTGATTTATTTCTCCTGGAAGACATTTTTTTTAAACTTTTTGGCAAAAAATCAGAACTCCAAAAATGTCATCTTGGGAAATGTCACCACAGGGTCTCATGGAAAATAGGTGTTTAGGTACTTCATGGCCCTGTTACCCTTTCTGGGCTAAAGTGAATCTCCTACAGTGCCCTTCAGTCTCTTTTCCACTCTTAATGAAACCTGATGCCACAGCTTCTGCTGTTTACTCCCTGGTTGACAGAGTGAGCAAACCACTCTCTGGCTAAGGTAGAAGGGGTTATAATCTGGCCTGTGGAAAGGAGCTTTAGTGAGTCCCACAACACTGGGCTTGGAGAAGAAGTAATGACAAAGAGACTAAGAGATGGGTTCAAAACATCACCAGCTCTCTGGAGGAGAGGATCTTTCCTACAGGCTAGAAGGAGCAGGGTCCCAGAGGCCTGAAAATGAATCTGTCCAGAAAAAAGAAGGAATAGCTGGCTTAGCTTGAAGGGAAGTGCTTTGCAAACTGTTCAACTGTTGGATGACCAGGAAAGCTGGACTAGGCTTTCACAAAGCTGGAGGAAGCCTGGTGACCAGCTGTGTACATGTAAAATCTGCCTGAATACTTGTGAACAAGACAACTCTGAAGAAGGAAGACCTATGAATTGCCTGGATGGTTGAGTCCCTTAGACACCCCACTCCATGCTTTTTTCTTAGAATAGTAGAAATGAGACACCCTTTTTTCTAGGTGTCTGGACTTCCAGGGCTCCAATCATGAATAGCATTTATTGGTATCTACAGAGGCTCAGGAGATATTTCCACTGTACAGTGGTCACTGGATCTCTGAGGTAAAAGGGACTCCCAAGTGCCTTATGCCAGTCCAGAAGTTGGCCTAATGAATGTTGGAGGGGTGGGAGGGATATATTCTGGATGGAGGGCATTTTACAGCTAACTCTGTCTGGACTCCTCACATGTGCTGATTTATAATAAACCAGTGAAGTGTCCATTCCTGTCCATAGGTCTGCCCCAGAAGTGAGAAATGGTGGACTGTATTCCCGGGCATCTGATGTTTTCACCTTTGGACTTGTGGTCTGGGAAGCATTAACAACACGTTTTACCAATTTGCATATGTACAAGCTGTTGAAGCCTTTCCACTTACTAAACAGCAAGGAGGTAAGTTCAGTAAATGGAAAACAGCATAAACTTCTCATGGATAAATGAATCCTAAGCTGCCTAATGATGATACAGAATAGCATTTGCTTGCATCTACTTGACCAGAGCTTCACTAAGAGAAGAGGAGGCAGAGAAAATGAGCAGGTGAGGCAACAAAAGTTTAGAAGATATGAGAAATACAGGTCAGAATAAGAGGCCTAAAGGTTACTCAAATAGACCAGATAATTGAGTATAAAAATCTAGGTTCACCTGGGAATCTTTGCTTGTCAGCCTTGAGCTATGGTTCTTCATGACTAGCCCATTGGCAGATAAACCAAGATAAATATTTCTTTACAACTGAGCTTTTCAACGTAAGAAAAAAGTGCTTTTCCCTTAACAGGCTGGCCACCTAGTTGAGGCCTTTTAAGACCTTAGGATGTAGAGAATTTAAGATTAATTTCTTTCAAATATTAAAAAGATTGCTATTTCTTTAGATGAATGTGCATTTTATCAATTTAATATTATTTGCTCTATATGTTTGTCCATGGATATCTTATCTGTATTTCATTATTAAAGTTGCTATTAAATTTCACTTACATATATTTTCTTGAGTATTTAATTCTGGTGATGGTCTCTTTGAACCTCCCTTGGCTCCCAGAATGCTTTGGTGTCAATAAAATGTAAACAGCCATGACATTGTGCAGATTGTACTAGTCGTTTGTCAAAGCCCATCTATTTCAATGATAAATACATTGTATAAGCAAATTTAAACCATTTTATTAAGACTTGTTACATTGTTATTTCTTGCCTGTAAAGCAGCCTTGAAATTGGCAGGTCCTAGTAAGTTTCAGGGTTGCTAATAGCACAACACTGACAGTGGTTGAGAAGGGCAGAAAGACTAACTGCCCACCCCACATGATCACCAAATGACTGTACAGGAGCATGACTGAGAGGGGTTGCTGCGCAGCTAGTGAGTGATTGCACTGCTGCCTCCAGCTTTGAGAGTGACTATCATTTTGTCTTTATCAGTATTAGATTTTTTTCTATAATTCGTTAAATTTTGAGGTGGAGAAAGATTGTGCTATGCTGCTACCTGATTGATGGTAGTGCTGGGACTGTGACTGTCCCTCCCTAGATGGGAGTGTAAAAAGTGCACTTTACCACAATCCCAACCTCATCCTCCCACTAAAAATCTGTAAGAAGGTTTCTTTAAAATTCACTCCCCAACTTTTTTGTTTTTGTATTCCATTTTTTCCTGGGGATTGATTAACACATTACAATTGTTCTTATATATGGTATGATCTAGATCTCTTTTTACTATTTACCATAGAAGAGAATATTCAGCTGTGTTTGTTTGGATGCTAAAGCATCTCTGTTTTCTTGCTTGCTTAACTATAAAAACAGGTTTTGAAATTTACAGAGGAAATTCTGAAATTTACGGACGAAGAAAATATCAGCGATAAGGAATTGGAAAAGGTTATTCCATTAATTCTGTGTATGAAAGCCTGCTGGAATTCTAACCCAACCAGAAGACACCCCTTCTCCTCCATTTTAGAGCTGGTAATGGAAGCAAAAGATGCCTACAGGTAATTCACTGTGGTCCTAGTTTTGTTATAGAGTCCCCATAATGAACACACCTTGCCTTGGTTTTTTCATGTTCATTTGTATAATTGGAATGGTAAATGTGAACCTCAACTACAGTGGGGATGTCTTCCACACCATCAGAAGCCTCCAAGGCTAAGTTTACACTAGAACCTTTTGCTAGTACAATGATGGCAGTCAGAGTGATTTTTTTGCCACATTTTTATACCACCAAAAGTCCTATTGCAGACACAGTTACCCTGGCCCAAAATACTTTTGCTGGTTTTCTGTTCAGGGCAGAAGTACACACTTTTGTCAGTATAGTAGGAGGGTTTTACAGTCTCAGTCTACAGGCAAATCTTTGAAGTGTACACAAGGCCTAGGGGTATGTCTACATTGCATAATGCTTCTCAGCAGGATAAATTAGTGACGTGGAGCTCCATTCAATCACAGCTAGATTACTTGCAGTACCTGACTTACATCATGTGTGTCTGCACTCCATCTCAGTGTGCAGTGTAGGCATACCATACACGTAGCACTGCAGTGAGGACATAGTACATTTAGGGGCTATCTTCAAGAAACTTTTGATTGGGCCCTTATAGAATATATCCAACTTTGCATGAGCTCAGCACAGTACTAAGTGCACATGCCTAATTCCTACTATGTGTATATTTTGGATAGAGGCTTTGGGGGGTTTTTGCACGTAGTTTATTCCAAATTCCTGGTGAGGGACAGGGAAGCATGATCCCCTCATAGTGCACTGGAAGATATTAATATTGCATGATCAAAGCAACAGAATATGCCAAGGAAACCACTGATTCCTTTTGCTCTGCCTTTTACCTCATTCTCAGTTAGAGTGCACAAACTTGCCATCTGGCTTATTATGGAAGATGTAGATTGTTCTGTGCTAGAGCAGAGGTGTCAACCATATAGCCCATGTGCTGGATCTGGCCTGAGGAGTTGTATAATCTAGCCTGTGGGTGTCACACCAATGTGGTGTGTGAAGCTGGTCTGGTGTATAGGCTGGAATTGGTGGGTGCTGCATGTGGCCTAGGGCGGTGGTTCCCAACTTTTTTTATACCATGGACCAGCAGGAGTGGGACAGGGCACACAAAGCCAGCTGCCTCCTTCCTGGGGCTGCCCCACTGCTCAGCTTTAGTCCCAGAAGGTCAGCTTTAACTCCAGAAGCTGCTCACCTGGGTAGACAGATGGGGGTCCGAGCGGGGGGCTTGTGCCACACCCCCGCAGCCAACACTTCATGGGGTCCATGGCTCAGTAGTTGGGAGCCTCTGGCCTGAGGGGCCTGGCATGGGATGTGTGTTGCATCCTGCATTCTGCTGGACCTGCCCTAGAGTCCTGGCTCTGGGGCTGGTCCAGATCGGGCCATGCCAGAGCCAGTGTGCAGGGCCATCTGTCCCACATGTACCCCACAGCATGCAACCCGGCAGCCAACACTTCATGGGGTCCATGGCTCAGTAGTTGGGAGCCTCTGGCCTGAGGGGCCTGGCATGGGATGTGTGTTGCATCCTGCATTCTGCTGGACCTGCCCTAGAGTCCTGGCTCTGGGGCTGGTCCAGATCGGGCCATGCCAGAGCCAGTGTGCAGGGCCATCTGTCCCACATGTACCCCACAGCATGCACAAGCCCCATTTTGGGACTTTCATTGCAGGTGGTTCATGAGGCTGGCATGGGGTGCAAGCTGTATACTGTGCCTCACTGGACTTCCAGGCCCTGTGTGTTGGCTCTGGCATGACCTGATCTGGACCCAGAACCAGCCTTAGGGAAAATGATGCCCTGGGCAAGCTTATATTTTGTCCTCCGCCCTCTGGCAAAGCCACTCTGGCACAAAGTATTTCAGAGGAACCAAACTGCAGTCTCATTGGCATCATCTGGATTCTGCCAGTGATGTCTTGGGAAGAAGAATTAGTCTCAGTTCATGACACTTTCAGTGGTCAGCATTGATTGCTTTAATCATGCTTGCATATGGAAATATCCACTTAATATCCAGAACACAGCCACATTAGTTCTACAGGCAGCACTACAGAAGTGGAGCAGTAATAGGGTATTTTTCCTGTCTCTGTCTCAAAAGGGTGTCCGATGACTTATACTACAACACCACATCTGTGCCTTCGGTTGCAAATGAGGACATATACGACTCAGTTTACTTCAGGAGTGAAACACCAAAGGAGGATGTATACAGCTGTATCTCCGACCCTGACCCTGCTGATGGTCATGCCAATGACAACTTTTCAGTCTATGATGATGTGGCTGGACCTGAACCCTTAGAAGGGAGCTCACTTTATTTCTCTAAGAAAGAGAAGTGGGGAGAAGTTGTTAGTGAATTTGAGACGGGAAAAGGAATAGAGAGGAGTCCAGTCTCTTTTTATAACCCCAAACAAGCCGGTATGTATGCTGATACTGGCATTAATTGGAAGAAGAAATTGAAAAGTGGGAAAAGCAGGATGTTATAATTCTGTGCCAGGTGGGTGACTTGTGGTTGCAAAAATGATAGTGATGGAAAGGCTGAACAGAACACCAGTCTCTCCATAATGTTGCTTAATATACTAGTCCAGGGTTCAGCAACCACTGTCATGCATGCCAGAGCATGGCACATGAGGCCATTTTGCTCTGCATGCCACAGCTGGTCTGGGCTTGGGGCAGCTGCTGCCAGCCACTGACCCGGGGCTGCTCACAGAAGGTGGCAAGGAGGCTGCAAGCCCTGCTGTGAACAGCCTGGGCTCCATGGCAAGGAGCAGTTGCCCAGAGCCCAAGCCAGGTGTGGGAGGCAGCCATGAACCTTTAAGGAGTTGCACTGGGGTCCTGAGTCCCAGCCTGGCTTGTTGCCATGTGCGCCTTGGGGACCACTGTGGGGAAGGGGCCAGAGCTGCACTCCACTGCCAGGGGCTGTGCACCTGCAAAACCTGGCATCCCTGCAGGGGGAAGGAGGGGAGCGGAGAGGTGGACGGTCAGGGGGGACATCCCTGTCTCCATCCCACTGGGCCCAGTTGAAAAGGGCAGGGCAAGCTGCATGAGCACAGCAGCCTCAGGCAGGAGGTTTCCTGCGAGGTGGCCCCAGGCCCTGCTGCCCCTGTCTCTGTCTTCTCTCCCTGCAGAGTTTGTCTGTGCTGAGGGTGATCAAGGGACCTGCACATCAGGCCTGAGCCATGGCCTTGGAGATGGAGTGGGGCAGCCCTTGGCTTGGTTGCTGGGCTGGGGGAAGGTGTTTGTGGGTGGGAGCTGTGCCACAGGGGTGGCTGCCATGGGCGGTTCTAGGGGGGTTCCTCCTCCTATGCCTAAGTGCCAGTGGGTTAGGATGAGCCACGCTGCCAATCCCAGGCCCTGCTCCCACCCACCCCTGCTCCTGCTCCTACTGCGCTAAGCCATGAGCCTGGAGCTGGGATTCAGGAGCCAGGCCACTGCTGATGTGTAGCACAGACCTCAGACTTGGCTCTTGACCCTGTTGTGATCTTGAGGGTCCCAGCAGGGTCTGTGCTTCCCCTGTGCTTGCAGCCAGCATCCAGTTGGTCTGCAGCAGGGAAGGGGCAGACTCCCTGGTCTCTGTGTCCTGGCCCCTTGCCCACCATGCTCCCTGGGGTATGCCTGCAACCCCTGCCAGCAGTGAGTGGGGCTGGGGCTCTGGACCCCCCAGGCAGCCGCTTGCAGGCTCACGGTGGCCTGCTGTGATCAGTCTGGGCTCCCAGGCAGGTGGCAGGGGCCTGCCCAGAGCCTGGGCTGATCGCAGCAGGCAGCTGTGAGGCTGCAGGTGCCTGCACCAGGGTCCGGAGCCCTGGCCCAGCTTGTTTCTGGCAGTGGCTGCCTGCGTGCCTCTGGGAGCATGGTGGGGAAGGGGCCAGGGCTGTGCTGCTGTGACAAAGATTGGACCCCTTGCAACTCCCCTGCTTACCACCCCTGGCATGCCAACATCTTTGAAGTCCAGGTTGCAGGGGGTTTTGGCACTCAGCCCACAAACGTTGCAGACACCTGTACTAATCTTTAGTCCTATAAATATTCACCAAGTTTGCTGGGCAGTAGGGGGCACCCACCTCCCATCACATATTACATGTCAGAGGGATGAAGCAGCAGGGGTCTGTAGCCTCTCCCAAAATCATTTAATACAGCAGGGCCTCATAAAAATCAGTTAAATATCCACGGCCTCCCATTCCTTTCATTTGACCTTGACCTTGACCTTGAGCAAATATACCATACAATGGAAACACTATCAGTCCAACTGGACTTGTAAGAATCCTGCTGCAGCTCTTTCAAAGGCTTTCTTTACACCTGTGTTGCTTTACAATGTGTAAGAGGCCTGGGAGGCACCTGTTCTGACCAGCAATTTAGAAATATCCAACACACCAATAGTAATAACCATGGGCAATTATTTGTAAACATGAAATGAGATTAAATGGATCTAATGAAAATCTGTGAATTGTAAACTGGCATTTCTTAACTTCTGAGTGCTTGGTCCTTGCAATTTATATAATGTTCTTTTAACCTAGCTCATTTGATAGAAGAACCTGCCTCTGGGATCTTTATAGTTTCATAGTTGGTAGGGTCGGAAGGGACCTGAGGAGATCATCTAGTCCGACCCCCTGCCATGGCAGGAAAGAGTACTTGGGTCAAACGACCCCAGCCAGGTGTTCGTCCAGCCTTTTTTTAAAGACCCCCAGGGTAGGAGCCAGCACCACTTCTTTTGGAAGTTGGTTCCAGGTCCTAGCTGCCCTGACAGTGAAATAGCGCTTCCTAATGTCTAGCCTGAAACTACCCTCCGCTAGCTTGTGTCCGTTGTTTCTTGTAACTTCCAGGATTGCTCGGGGGAAGAGGGACTCTCCCAATGCCTGCTGGTCCCCCTTGACTAGTTTGCAGACTGCCTCTAGATCCCCTCTCGGCCTTCTCTTGTGGAGGCTGAACAGGTTCAGGTCCTTCAGCCTCTCCTCGTAGGGCCTGCCCTGCTGACCCCTGATCATGTGGGTGGCCCTCCTTTGGACCCTGTATATATTGGCCACATCCCTCCTGAAGTGCGAAGCCCAGAACTGGATGCAGTACTCCAACTGCGGCCTGACCAGTGTCGCACAGAGGGGGAGGATCACCTCCTTGGACCTGCTTGAGATGCACCATATGTTCCATGTTTGGACCTTGGCAATTTGAGAAGCCAATTTGAAGATGATCAGGGCTCTGGGATTGCTGTACATTTGAACATATAAAAGCAAAATGTACCTCTGGTACAATTATTCAGACACAGATAAACACCATGATTTATTTTTAAATCTTAAGCTTATAAAATATAGGAAATTGGCACCATTTCAAATTTCTCTTAGAACAAGACACTTCTCAGTTTCTTTTTTGCTTCCCTGAGGTTTTTGTCAGCCTCCTCAACCTGCCTAGAAATTGAGGATGCTCAGCAGCTACTGTTGCTGGGAAGAACATGCAGAAGCACACTGGTGCCTGGCGAGCTGGTGGAATATAGCAGAAGCTTCTGGGGCTTGGAGAATCCCCAGGAGGATAGCCAATAACTGCATGGGAGAAATTCATACTTGATAGAAGCAGACAGTATTGGCAGCCTGAATGCAAGAGCTGCTGTTATAAAACCCAGGAGTAAAAACAGAGCATAGGCCTTAACTGCAGTCATCTAGACACTCAACCAGAGGACAAACAAAAAAATGGCTTTTCTTGTATTGGGTAGATTGGGTCCTTAAACTAAAAATCAAGGAATTCACACTAATGATATTGAGTCTCATACTAGGTCAGCGAGACTAGGTGTAAGTGGCAAAGCAGTGTGACTAACACTGACTCTTTGCATTCAGAGCCATATTTCTTGAGCTGCATCTGCTGCTAGAAAGAAAGAAGGATGAAAAGGTGACTGTAAGCCAGCTCTCTTACCAGCCTAATGTGGGATAGGGACCAGTGAAGGACATGAACAAGCACACTGAACTCCATCCTGAGAGAGTAGGATGGGCAGGGGGTGGGAGGGGAAACCTGTTGCTCCTACTTGTTATGTGCAATGGCAGATCTGCTTCAAAGGAGAGGAGGCCTTGGAAATACTATCTCCCTCATGTCCTGGAGATGGCAGGGAAGTCCTGCTGTCCTTTATATGGTGATCCCAAGGTGCTGATCACTAGACTGACCCTCTCCTTTTCTCCTTTTGAGGCCCATTTAACAAGCCCTTATACTTCTCATAATCAGTAAGGGGATGTAGGCTATCATGCCTGGGAGGAGAAAGACTCCTGCCAATGTGATTAGCTCCCTCCAGCTAACTGACATCCCAGGGCCCCTTCAGACCAACATGGATCTAAACCTATGTCAATAGTGATGCATGAAAATTGGGAAGCTTTGGTCTTCCCTTATAGCTGGTTGAAAGACTGGCAGGGGGAACTTTAGGAGAGCTTTGTTAAAGAATTTTCCTTTGTGGGCCTGGGGGGCAGGGAGGGGGGGTTGACATTTGAAATGTCTATGAACAATTTAATAAAAAACTCAGCCTTGCCCTGGATGCTAGTACCCTGCCTGCTAGAGCCTTATCTCCTTTACAAGGGACTCTGCTTGCTTGCGTGGAGCGAACCATTAACAAAACCTTTACCCTGCTTCCAGTGTCAATAAGATAAAAGGTATGTTGGAATCAGCACAGTTCAATGACAGTTTTGGTAGCTTATGTAACACTTGTGTCAGGAAGAAATGGAAAGGCTACATGGCAGGATGCCAATACAAACAAAACATCTGGCCAATTTGATATGTCTCAGTGAACTTGGCAAGACAGACATTTGATTTGCCAGTCTGAATGATTTGGTGAAATTTATCCAAACAACTAAGATGACCCAGAAGCCAACTTGATTGACCCATCAGAGGGGTAGCTAAACATCCTTTACTCATCAAACATTAACAAAACCGGCAAGCAGTGAACTGGCATGGCCTTATTTGCTTTCCTAACAGAAGAATGGGTGGCTATTGCCAGGTTCCCCACAAACAGTGCATTTGGGATTCTGCAGAAGAAAGAGAATCTGAAATGCAATATGATTTATTAGTAGAACTCAACCACTGCCTGAAGTCCTCAAGTCCTCAGTATAGCTCTTGCCTAGGTACTGCACAGACACAAAGGAAGAGATGGTGGGTGCAGCTACATGTGCAATTACAGCACCTGAATAAATTGCAGAGCTTATTGTTCTAGAGTTAATTGCTCCCAGGTGTGCTGTTTGAATGTGCTCATGGGAGCAACTAATTCTAGAGCAATAAACTCTGCAGTTTATTCAGGTGCAGCACATGGAGATTGAGCAGAGCAGCCCTGAATGACAGGGGGCCCAGGGAGGGTTTGGTCAGCCTGCCAGTCTGGGGCTGCTTCCCCTGGCTCAGTGTGCTGCAGAGAGGCTGGCTGGGGCATAAGGGAGCTTCAGTTCAGCTCTAGCCAGCAAGTAGCCCCCTCACTGAAGCACCCTTGTGTCCTAACCAGCCCTATCTGTGTCTACACATGCTTCTGTCGAGTTTTTTACTCCACAGCAGGATAGTACTTGTATTCACAAGCTCTGTCTTGCCCCAGAGTAAATTAGTTTACTCCAGCCTAATAGGGCCACACATGTCAAGCTATTTACTGCACAGTAAATATCTCATGTAGATGTGCCCAGCCTTCCCCAAAAAGCATACAGTCTAGATAAGGAAGTCAGATGATGGTTGGTAGTAGAGCAGTGTAGTTCTCTCTCTTTTGTATGTGGGAAGAGAAACAAAGAGACTAAGGACATGTCTACATGGTCTCCCTCCTGACCCTAGGACTTCTGACCACAAAATTAGGCTCCTGTTTATTGCTGCTTAGGGTCACCAGAGACCAGCAATTGGGCAGAGTTGATAGCTTGGAGTGATCCTGAATGTGCACCCAGGTCTGTACTCAGGCTCTCTGCCTCAGGACATCCTGAGACCAGTACAGGCAGTCGAGTTACAATGTTTCACACTTACAACGTTTATAAATTGACACCCTGTTTCAGCTTTACAACGCTTGATCTGAAGCGACACCACACTAGTGAACAAGTTTGCTGCGTCGCCCATCTCCCTGGAGTATATCCGTCCAAACTTCCTTGGACACTTTCTTTAAGAAAGCAGACAAGACTCCAGAAAAACCTGCAGACAAGACCCCCAAGAAGACTCCAGGCAAGAACCCTTCAAAAAGTCCAACCAAGAGCCTTTCAAAAATTCCAGCAAAGTCACGTCAAAGAAGTCCTTCCAAGTCAATATGATTGCTATTTACAATATAAATACATTAATGTAGCTATAATACTCATCTATAATTGATCAAGTACAAAATTCTGGGGTATTTTTGGTGAAAATAGTCAGGTCTTGGTTCAGGAACCAATCCCCCATTTATAACATTGTTTCTTATGAGAAAATTGACATTCCAAGTTACAACATTTCGACTTAAGACTTAATGATTTTCAGGAACCAGTTGTGTCATAAGTGTGAGGACTGCCTGTACTAGGGATGCATCCATTCCAAGCTGCTTGGGACCTCTCCCTATCATTTACTCTGCCTAACTGCTCGTCTCTGGTGCAGCAATTTTGTCAGAGCTGGTTAAAGGAAAGAATGTGACACAATCTAATTTCTTTACATTTACCGGCAATAAGGAACCTACTAGAAATATAGATGAGAAAGACATTATTTTTTCTCTCCAAGAAGACTTATAACACTGAGCACTAGGGCTGTGTGAAACAGTACCATTTTGTTTTGACTTCTGTTTCGCTGTTTCAAAGGGACAGTGTTTTGTTTCATCATTTCATTTCATTTTGAAACACTGTCCCATTTCGTTTCATCAAAACTGTTTCGCTGTTTCACCCATAGGCTATAATGGGGAATCATGAACTGTCATTTCTAGCCTGATTCAGATGAAAAGTGCAGAGATGGTAGACCCTACTGAGGGCATGAAGCCTGCTAAGCTTCAAGGAGATAGGTGCAGGGGCTTCTGGGAAACTGCACCTTAAGGTGCTGACAAGCAAAACTCATGTCAGTTGCTGGCAGCGGCATCCTCCTGTCATCCTGCATGCAAATCTAGGGGCACGTACCCCCGGGAGGGCTGTGGGGTTGTGCCATACTCCTCGTAGGGGTGTGGGTCCCCAGATCTGTGCTCAGGATGACAGGAGCCTGCTGCCGCCACCTGGGACCAGCGCTGGGTACAGCCTGTGCCCAGCACTGGGAAGACTGGTGCTGCTGCTGGTCGCACATACAGAGAAAACTGTAAAACCAGAGGAATAAGGATAGGTTTAGAAGAAGAAAAAAGATTTGAGATGCTTGGGAGCAGAGCCAACCTGAGCAGGAGGCGGGGCCAGGGGCAAATCAGTCTATGTGGGGCCCCGCCCCCCACTCCAATCCCATGGGCCCCAGACCCGAAGAAGCTGCTGCCGCCATTGGCAGGCAGGGGGGTCG
>NW_005841831.1:2320136-2321563 GCF_000455745.1 Alligator sinensis
GGGATGGGAGGGGCGTGGGCCCAGCCCCGCCACTCTGTCCAGCTCTGCAGTAAGCACCGGGCCTGGAGCGGTCACCCTGATTTCCCCCCCCACCCCCGAGACAGCTCTGCTTGGGAGTAAGCCATGTGGTTGGAAAAAAGGAAAGTACAAAAGGAAAGGGGATAGATGGACAGGGTGTTTGTAGCATCTCCAGATAAAGGATAAAACTGCTAAAGTTAAGGGAGAGTTTTTGAGGCTTTTTCTTCATTTCTGCAGTGCACGGGAGAAAGTTAATTATAACTTGTCAGAGTCACATGATGAGCTCTCCCAAACAGAACTTTCTTCAGCTGAACTACTGTGACCCAGCGTGAACTGCCATGACCTGATAAGCAGCAGGAAAATGGCAGCAGTAAAACCACTAGAACTTTCATGAGCATAAGCCAGGGGTGGGCAATTATTTTGGGCAGAGGGCCGCTTACCACGTTTTGGCAAGCTGTCGAGGGCTGCATGGGTAGCCCTGCCCCTTAACAGGTGCCCCACCCCCTGGTCTATCTTGGGACTGGAAGTCTCACCCTTGCCTCTGGAAGTATGCCTTTGGGGAACAGGGTTTGCCATCCTAGAGGAAAAAACACAACCCCCCCCAAATTATATACTAAAAATCAAACACCCATAATAATATATTTAAATTTAATTTAAAAATATATTTTTGTCATGATTTGTGTGCTGTATATGTAGAAGTGATTGCATAATAGCTTAAAATGCAGTCTTACTCTTGTATATTGTGTGGGATGTGCAGGGGTGTCGGGGGGTATGGGTGGTAGGTGTGGGGTTTGTGGGGAGCTGTGGGTATGGGGGCTGAGCAGCAGTGAAGGTGTCACACCATAGCCTATTGCAGTGCAGGCTCCCAGTGGCCGCACCAAAAACTGCCCAGTGGTGGCAAGGGGGGAGGGGGTGCTGTCACCAGCACTGAACAGCCATTTCTGCCCAGCTGCTAGTGCTGCTGCTGCTGTAGCTCAGCCCTGATGGGTGAGCTCAGAGCCAGCACAGGGCCCAGGCTGAGCAGCGGCAGTGTGGGACAAACTGCTGCTCAGCGTGGGGGAAAAGGGGCTCCTCTTCCTCCTGCTGTTAGCGCTTCCACGTGCAGCTGCTCGGAGCCCACACAGGGCTGCTTGTGCCTGCTCTCCGCTGCCACTGCTGCCCCATGGGAGAGCCCAGAGGTTGTGGTGACAAAGGACAGTCCTGCATGGACTCTGGGTGGCTGCACCAGGAAGCACTGGCCAGAGGATGGGGAGGGGCTGCTTTTCCCTCCCAAGCTGAGCAGCAGTTTGTTCCATGCCGCTGTTGCTCAGCCTGGGAGTGAGCAGGCACACGGGAGACAACGAGATCTGGACGGAAGTGTGGGGCCTGTGCCAGTTTCCCGGGGCCAGTGCCAGAAGGGCCCAGAGTGC
>NW_005841831.1:2321597-2337817 GCF_000455745.1 Alligator sinensis
GCTCTTGGGAGCCGGGCCAGCTTCCCTCTCTCCCTGCTGGCGCAGTCCAGACTGGCTCCATAAGCCCCTGCCAGCCTGCGCCCTGTGCTCCTGCTGTCCTGCTCTGGGCCCCACTGGCACTGGCCCTGGGACACTGGGGCAGGCCCTGTGCTCCTGCATGTCCGCTTGCTTCCACTCCCCCCCCTCCACCACTTTCCCCACTTTCCTGTCCATCTGCCAGCCACTCTGCACCATGTGGCTCCCAGTTGTGTGGCAAGACCACTGGACTCAGCAGGAGCTGGCCCAGCCCTGAGGACTGTGGTGGTCACTCACAGTCCTCCCCTGCCTTCCCACAGCCCCCCACCCCCTCTTCTTATCTAAATTTCCGCTCTGGAGCAGGGAGAAATGAACAGCCCCACGGTCCCAGGCAAGAAACCTTTGCTAAGCAGGGGCTTCTGGCTGGGTGGGCCTTGCTGTTGCAGAGTCTTGCTGTGGCTTCCCCTGGGTCCTACTGCCCCTGGCTCCTGTCATCTTTGACAGGCAGCCAGGGGCCTAGAAATATTCATTTTCTACATTTTTTAGGGGCCCTGTGGGCCAAATAGAATGGCCTGGTAGGCCAAATATGGCCTCTGGGCTGTATTTTGCCCACCCCTGGCCTAAACGGATATTCTGATTAAGAAGTGAATATTGTTCTGAAGCAACTACAATATAAGTTCCAATGAGTAAAAACCCCTGTCTGGATTATTTGTCTCTCATAATATGCAGAACAAGCAGGGAGTTTTCAGATATTTCTGTTCATTTCAATTTTCTAATATTGATTTACCAGTATGTGTACTCCCCAGGGACTCACCCTCTGCTCTGGATGCTCTTACCTAATTTATGTGCAATCTTGTCCTATCAAATGTAGATTAAATAATCATAAACAAGATGCTTCTATTCCCATAATGCTCCATATTTTGCAAGATTAAAAAAAACAAAGAGTAACAACATTCTCCTAGTTGCACATCACTCGCATTGCTTTTTCCTTTGGCAACAGGCACCATCAGAACTCTGCAACAATTTTACCAGTTGTGTCTTTCCTTGTTAAGGAATGTGAAAATCATTGTCACCTTCCAGGTTTATAAAAGTGTTTGATCCCTTTTGCTTCTGAATTCATTAGGAGAGGGTTATCCAGCCATCCAGAATTTCTTGGAATGAAACATGGAAAGAAATCTCGTGACACAACCATGCCCAACTGCAAACTGTCTTTACCCAGCAAGGACACTTCAGCAGAGAAATATCTGTAGTTTGTATCTTTGACACAGTCACCCAAATATCCTACAATAGCCTACTACAATGCAAAACAATGGCCCCCTCTCCCCTTCCTTATATCCTTGGTTGTCACCCACACTTGAACTCATGAGAAGGATCACCAACAATTACAGTACTTGAAATATAATTTTGGGTACAAATACCTGAAAAGGACTAAACTCCCCACTGATCAGCAGACACAAAATGGGATCCAATTTGCCTTAACAAAAACTGGCAACTCATCCCTCTGGCCCAACAATCAACATGCCTCAAAAATGAAACTATTAGAATCACAGATCCTACACCTGTCTATCCCAGAATATGGTACATCTCATCCAGTGCAACAAATGCCATCACATCTGGCCCACAGGACTTCCTACAGATCAGGAAATTTGGCGACCGGGTTGGGGGCGGGGGGAGGAAGGAGTGGCCAATAATACAGCCACCCTGCTCCCTACCAGATTCCCAAACCCCAAGCCCTTTGCAGCTGGTCCAGGCTGGGTTGGGCCACTCTCCCCACTTCTGGATCAATGCCAGGCCATGCTCCCTTCCCTCCCTGTGGGACCAGGTTGGGGTTTCACCATTACCCCCTTTCCCTGCCTCTCCCTCTCCCCAGCAGGGGTGAACCACATATCCTTGCTCTCCATGGGGCAGGTTAAGCTTCTTTCTCCTGCTGGGCTGTGTTGGGACTGGCCTACCTCCTTCCTCCTTCCATGCAGCTGGAGGGTTCCGACTGGATCCAGCTCGTAGAAGAACTAAATACTGCCAAACCAGCCCACTAGGAAAAATGGTTGAGCACCGCTGATCTAGTTGATCCCTACTAATCTCTCTGTACTCCACAGAGGAAAATGACCCTCTGGAATGGGCTTGCAGTTTCACTTCCCCTTCTTAGCTTATCCTGTCTACTGCATTTCTCCTGTCTGTTAGCTACCCAATAATGCCTCTTATAGCCTGTTTTTATTTACACTGGAGTTTGCACAGGCTTTGTTCTATCTGTTGTATAGCCCAAGCTGCTTTTTTTTTCAGAGACTTGAGGAAGGGTACTTCATACCCAAAACCTAGACAGGTTCTCAGACAGGTGCAGGTGGGATTCTATCCCCTGTGTACACTGGTTTTGTGTTTGGTTCATTTGTGGTATATTTCTAACAGTGACAATATTAGTTTGTGCAAAGCTTCTACCAATAGTCAGTCCATGGAGTCTGACCATCCAATGGAATATGTTAATGATGCGATACTTACAACTGCTTTGCTGAGTGGAGTTTTTGTGACAGAGGTCTCTTCTGTCCTAATAATTTATGACACTTTAATCATTGACAATCCTTTGCAGTCCAGGATGATTGTCTTCCATGATCATCTTATCTTTGCATCCAAAGATGACTGACAAAGCAAATCTGGGATCAACGTTTCATAGTTGGTAGGGTCGGAAGGGACCCGAGGAGATCATCTAGTCTGACCCCCTGCCGTGGCAGGAAAGAGTACTGGGGTCAAACGACCCCGGCCAGATGTTCATCCAGCCTTTTTTTAAAGACCGCCAGAGTAGGATCCAGCACCACTTCTTTTGGAAGTTGGTTCCAGGTTCTAGCTGCCCTGACAGTGAAATAGGGCCTCATAATGTCTAGCCTGAAACTACCCTCCGCTAGCTTGTGTCCATTGTTTCTTGTGACATGTTCTATTGTGTGTTCTATTGCAACTTGGGCGTGTGTTTCTTTGTGGGTGGCTCTGGATTCTTGATTTGTTCTATGACACACTGTTTCTACCACTCCTGTTTTTCTGTCTCCTGTTGTCATAAGACTTCAAAGTGTTGAGATCCTTGCAGCAAACTCTTCTTCCATTTGGGATGGTCCTGGGTGATAGCCTCCCATGCGTTGATGTTACATTTTTTTCAAGTTGGCTTTGGGGACATCCTTGAAGTGCTTTCTCTGCCCTCTTCTTGAGTGTACACGTTGACTGAGCTGGGAGAATAAAAACTTGCTTTGGAAGTCTGGAGTCAGACGTCTGGATGATATGGCTGGCCCACTGAAGTTGATGTCAAATGAACATCACCTCAATGTTTGTGGTACTGCTTGCAAGATGGTGCTAATGTTGGTGCATTTGTCTTCCCACAGGATTCAAAGGATCTTCTGAAGGCAGCATTGATGGTGTTTCTCCAGCAACTTGAGGTGTCTCCTGTATGTTGTCCACATCTCAGCTCTGTACAGTAAGGTAGGGATCATGGCTGCCTGACAACTTATCATGCCTATGCCTGCAATCCCTAGGGCAGGGGGTACATATCTGCTCTGCTCAGGGCAGGGCTTTTAAACTCCTGTGAAGTGTGGAATCAAATAACCTGATTGGTTGTACAACCTATATTAGGCTGCCCCTGGAAACATGTGGGGCTTCCACAGTGTTTCCAGGGCTCTGCTGCCTTTCTTTTCCATGCTTCAGGGAAGTTGCTTTTTTAAAACTTTTTCCCAACCCTCCCTCTCCTCTGCAGTTTCAGGACATTTCCAGCCAAGTACAGTTTTCTGGGTGTGCGCCGTGTTGTCAAAACAGGTGTTCTCTTAGGGCTCGGGAGAACTTTGCCTGTCTAAGCAGGATGTGAGCTGTAGTGTGTCCTGCTCACAGTGTGCTCATGGAGTGCTTCCTTTGTCTCATCTGTTACACCTTGATCTTTTAATAAAAAGATAGGGAGGGTCCTAGAATGTTGATATCAATCCCTGTGGGCAGACTCATGCTGAGGATGTCTTTGGGACTCCTCCTCCCCTTCACCCCACCCACATGCCAACCAAAACTGGCCAGTATTATTGGCCCAGAACTTGAGATGTAAGGGGCCAGGTTCCCAAGACAACTGCAAAGTGAAATGTGGCAATACAGTCCTTAATCCACACAGAGCCTTTGGATTTGGTGATTCTCTCTATCAATTTACTCAAAGTCCAATTGGATCATAGCAGCTGATTAGGTCATGGGTTTTCTAGTTCAGCATATCCCTTATTCAATCTACAGTAACTTAAGTCTTGAGTCAAAGTCAATTCAGGGGCTTTGAGGTCAGTCTACAGTTAGCATATCCCTTAGCTGATTCCTGGGTTTTGGAAATCAAATTACTGCCCCAATTAATTCTGGTGTCTATAACTCAAGTTTCAGGTTCCAATTAATTCATACATAAATAGGCAAATCACCACCTCAGCCGCTAATCAATTCCTGGGCACGCTAATCACTATGGGCATTTATACACATACTTTTGTCTGCTCTGATGCACCAGAAATCCAGTGTCTCAGAACAGACTCAATTAAACAAGTCAGCTCTGCATGCGAGCTGATGTGCATGGTGCTGTCTCACATGCATTTGTATAAATGGGAAAATGTGCGTCAGCGTGCAGAAAATGGTATCGGTGAACTTTTGAACACCTTTGATGTGTTTTAGTTCAAAAGTGAGCTGCTGCTATTTTCTGCACATTGATGTGAATTTCATCATTTATACAAATGTGTGCGCCGCGCTGTAGCACCTGCACGTTGAAAAATGCCCTATAGTTCTTAAGGCAGACAAGGTTCCTTGGGTGAATTTGATATCTTTTATTAGACCAACCCAAATAGTTGGAGAATAGTTATTAAGCAAGCTTTCGAGTTCAAAAACCCTTCATCAGGCTAAGGAAGTTTCAGCAGTTGGTTCTTAATTAATTCACCGGTTCAATGTCACTATCAGTGGCACCACATACCCAAAGCAAAAGAACTCAAATAATATCTTCACAGTGCCCGGGTCCCCAGGTTGCTGAGACCATTTATCTCACATGCCCCTCACCCTCTAGGTCAGTGTGCTGGGGTCTGTGAGTAAACACATTCTGCTGTGTCTGACATCACTGGAACTGAAAGCCCCTCTGGGCCCTCAGTCTGGGGATTCAGATGCATCCCCTGTCTGCTCCAGAGCTACTGGGTCCCAGGAGCTGTGGAGCTCCCGAAGCTTCCTCCATTCTATCCTGCTTCCACCCAGTGCTGGTTGGTTACAGGTGTGCACTTATGACATCAGTCACCGTGTGTCTGCTGACATGCAGGGAGCATGTGCTCCTAAAACGGGGCTGGAATAGCTCACATTGCTCCTTCACTGGCACCTCCACACCTGCCAGTAAGTAGTAGATGTCTCCTGCCCTTACTGAGTTTTCCACCTCTCTCTATGCACAGCTCCCAGCCCCTCCTGTAGGGCTGTACGAAGCTTTGGTCCCTGATTCGATGTGGTGGAGATACGGCTCGATTCAGTGGCTACATCTCTGAATCCAAATCAAATCAAGACACCCTTTAATCTCTCCAAATCAAACTGGAACCCTCCAAATCGATTTGGAGAAATTCAGAAAGATTTGGGTATTCAGACATAGAAACAGCTTTAAATGTTTTTTCTACATACCTCAAAGTACCAGGTGGCTCGTCAACACTGTGATGCTGAGGCGGATGGAGCATCCCACAGGATTGTGGGGGGCTCCCCAGCGTAGTCGGCAGCAGACCCGGAAGTGGACCAGAAGCACTTTCGGCTCACTTCCGGGTCTGCCGGGATCGCACAGGGCCCGCTGCCCTTTGCCCCTCCAACTCAGTGACTGGTGGCCCTTGGGTCTGAAGGGGCACCCAGGTTCACCCCATGGCCAATTGCTGAGCCAGGAGGCTGCTGGAGGTCCCCCCACGCTGTGCTCCCCAGTGGACCCAGAAGTGGACCGGAAGTACTCCTGGTCCAATTCCAGGTTTGCCACTGAACACGCGAGGGGGGGCTGCACTCCTGTGGGATGCTCCATCTGCCCCAGCATCACAGCATTCATGAGCCATGCCTAGTACCTTGAGGCATGTAGAAAAAACATTTAAAGCTTTGTCTATGTCCGAATCACTGATTCTCTGAATCAACATTGAATCTTCAGATTCAGATTTGGCCAAATCAAATCGGAAACAGCGATTCAAATCAATTAATCAAATCACTGTCCCTGATTCAAGCCAAATCTGAATCGAATACGGTCCATTCTGCACACCCCTATGCTCCTGGGGTCCTCTCATGACAGGGTCACTGACACTAGCACATTCCCCTATTGTACTGGGGCTTTAGGGGAAATATTAAATTTTGGCCTTCCCCCGAAGCCTGAATTACAGTGGTCCCTATTGATAAATCATGAGCTTGGTTTTGAATCTGATGTCACAATCTTCAAACACCCATTTCCTTGGGTGTCTGAAGGCTGCACTTGCTGGATTTCTTCCTTGATGTCATCCTTCTGTGAGAGATGGCTTCTGAGTAGGGCTGTGCAAAGCTTCAGTTTGCAATTCGATTTGGAGAAGATTTGTCCTGATTTGGAGGCCAAATCTCCGAATCCAAATCAAATCGCTAGAAGCTTAAAACTTTCCAAATTAATTTGGAGCCTCCAAATTGATTCGGAAAAGATTTTCAAGAGATTTGGCGATTTGGAAGGCGGTCTTTCTGGGGAAACAAACTTAGAAGAGGGAGGGGGAGCCAGTGGGGAAGGACTGACATCTCTAGCTGGCCAGGGAGTGTGAGTTCTCTCTGATTGCCCTTCCAATCACCATGTCTGGGGGGAGGGACATAGAAACAGCATAAAAGCTTCTGTCTGCAGGTTTGCTGTGCCTTTTGTGAGCTGGTTCTGAGTGAGCAACACCATCAGAAAGGTAGTGGACTGCCTGGCTTGCTTCCTAGTCGGTCACCTGCTCCTTTTTGTTCTTAAAAAGGATTGGATAGGATATAGCTGAGCTTAGTTTAGCTTAGCTCAGCTTAGAATCTCTCTACTTAATACTTATCCAGTTCATTTATTTCAATTTATATTTGTTCTCTTTTGTTTTTTGCAAACTTTTAAAAAAGAAAGCTCAGTATTTTCCATGGCAGTGTGATCCATCATTGCACAGGGAAGCACACATTACATACACTCACACAGATCATAGAAGAAGTCAGATATGCATAGAAGAAGAAGAGATTGTATATAGTTATTAGTTATTAATATTATTAGTTATAGGTATTTTACATACAGACTAAAGACAACACAGAAGAAGAAATAAGATAGAGAGTCAGACTGAGATTAACACATACAACACAGAAGTCAGAGTCCTAGAAGAAGGAGATATATTATTTTAGGTCCACAACCAGATTGTCTTATCTGTTGCCATTTAAAGTACTGGACCGGGATGAGGAGACTTCATTGGGGCACACTACTGTGTTGTATAGAGACCCCAATGAGGGTGCACCTTAACACAAATACACACACACACACACACACACTCACACAGTGAGGATGCACCTTAATACACAAGCTAGAGAAGAAGCAGCTCCTACTTGAGAGGAAAGAAGGGCTCTGTGATAGTTTGGCTACCTGAGATGCTGCTGGTGTTACTGTGCTAGTGCTCAGTCAGTGACTAAGTTATTTTACCTGTTGTCATGTGAAGTGGTGGGCCGAGCTGAGGCTGTAGGGGACAAGGAGATCTCATTGGGGCACACTACCGTGTTGTGTAGAGGCTCCAGCACCAGGGGGGCGCACCTTAACACACACACATTGTCACCCACCCATGTCATGAGTTTTCCCTGCTGGCAGCCAGAGGAGCAGGGTCCCAGAAGCCAGAACCCCCTGCACTTATCTCCTTGAAAGTTGGCAGACTTCATGGCTGCAGCAGAGCCTAGAAGCAAGCCTGCAGTTTTCACCCTCCTGTGCCCTAACTCAGTTGCACAAGCACCCATGTCATGAGTTTTGCCTGTCGGCAGCCAGAAGTGCAGGGCCCCAGAAACCCCCTGCACCTATCTCCTTGAAAGCTGGAAGGCTTTGTGGCCACATCAGGTCCTAGCAGCAGGCCTGCAGTTCCTCCTCCCACCCCCGTGTGCCCTAACACAGACACGGTCAGTCCCACAAGCACCCATGTCATGAGTTTTGCCTGTCGGCAGCCAGAAGTGCAGGGCCCCAGAAACCCCCTGCACCTATCTCCTTGAAAGCTGGAAGGCTTTGTGGCCACATCAGGTCCTAGCAGCAGGCCTGCAGTTCCTCCTCCCACCCCCGTGTGCCCTAACACAGACACGGTCAGTCCCACAAGCACCCATGTCATGAGTTTTGCCTGTCGGCAGCCAGAAGTGCAGGGCCCCAGAAACCCCCTGCACCTATCTCCTTGAAACTTGGCAGACTTCATTGCCACAGAAGGAGCTACCATTTCTGCAAGGTTTATCTGAATCATCCAACAAATGTCAAAATTATAGCTATTTCATTGATTCCCCATTATACTCTATGGCCGAATCTCTCCATAATGGCGCCGAATCTTCTGAAGGCGATTTGGCCGAATCAATTCAGAAGAGTAATCTGAATCTCTGAATTGAATCACTGACCTCTGAATCATCTGAATCTGAATCAAAATCAAACAGTTTCCTATTTGAACAGGTCTAAAGAACACTATGGGGATGCTGATACATCTCTGCAGGCATCACCCCCTTGCCCTTGTTTGTCCCCAGCCTGGCACTAGTGGGAGCATTCCCAAAAATAAGTTCCACTCTCACTCCAAATTCCCCACCCCCACAAAGCAGAGGCAGGCCACCCTGGAACAGTGGGGGAAAGGCAGACATAAAGCGGGGCGTGTTGCAAAGGCAAGCGAGATCACCCAGATCATTGGGGAAATACTTGCTGTGGATGGCCAGCCCTTCTTGGTTGAGCGGCCAGGGTTCAGGTAGCTCGTGGCACTCATGGCTCCATTCTACCAAGTGCCCGCATGCATCACCTTCAGCAAAACGATGGTGCCCTCCCTGTATGAGGCATGCAGGGAGTATTTGAGGAAGGAGCTGTGTATGGCAGGGCCCCAGGTAACCTTGCACTTCACCTCAGAGATCTGGAGCAGCTGGGGTGGAGATCATGTATACCTCTCCCTCATAGGGCACTGATGCAACCAATCAGGCCGTCGGTGGGCTCTCCTTCAAGCCAAGGTGATGGATGAGTACCACATGGCAACAGAGATCATGGAGGCCATGAACGGCTTGGTGCGAGGGTGGCTTGTTGGGCAGGGGGAGTTCACCCGCAAGTTCATGGTCACTGACAATGGGGCAATATGGTTAAGGTGGTCCATGATGCCAACTTTGTTGGCCTCTGTTGTGTGGCACACAAGTTCCACCTCTTGTGGCACTTGTCCCTCATGACAATTAGTTCATTCCTGTGAGAGTAGTACATTGGCATTAGCTCTTCTACCAGGGCCTGAAAGCTAGCAAGTTCCTCTTGCACTGATGCCAAAAGCTGCTGAGTTTGAATATATTTTCCCTGCCAGTTTCTTGCCTCTTGGCTCAGCTTTCTGTGGTACTTCTCCAGATCTTTTAATTGCCACTTAAAGCTGTCCATGGATGCTTCCTGTTTCTCCTTTTTCTTCAAAAACATTGTGGCTCCTTGGTTCCCCTGAGCTGCACGGAGCCCAGTGCTTTGCTCCGTAGCTGTAAGGCAACAAACTAAAACTCCTTTGCTGCACCCCAAGTCATTTAAGGCACATTATGCCACTGAATTTGCTACAGTGGCTGGAATTACTGCACAATACACCACTGGCACCTGCAAAAACCAACACCATTAAAGCAGTGCAAAAGCATTTAACCCTCTTTGAAGTGCCGTGTACCCATGTCCTTTGTTTCATCTACATATGGCCTATGACTGCTTCTGAGCCTCGACTCATTAAAACAGAGAAATATTCTGGCCATCATCAACTGGTTAATCACAGGCAAAATCCTGGGTTTTTTAAGGAGCTAGGATTTAAAATGAAGTAGAATGTCAAAAATAACTGTAATTTGGTTCTCAAAAAGTGCTGGTATAATTATGCTGCAATGTTCTCAGATAGAATCTGGTATCAATTTAACTTCTTCAGAAGATGGTTATATGCTCAGTTCTTTCTTGTTTGTTTGTTTGGGGTTTTTTGGTTACTATGAAAGGAAGCTAATTTGTGTAAAGTGTTACTTCTTCCACAAGAACAGTGGTGTCCCAGTCTGATAAGGCCAAGGAGAATGCATTCTGACAACATGATGCTTGTAACTGGATAATGCTTTTGTTGGGGGGAGTTTCTGTGGCACCAGGTGAAACAGGGAATCCACCTCTCTCACTTCTAGTCAGGATATGTACGCTGTAGTGACTACAGGGATGGCAGCTCATCTACTCACACCTGAGCTATCTTTAAACTAGCTAGCCTGGGTAGTGTTAGCTCACTGGCTGTAAAAATTTCTGTTAAGCTGACAGGGCTGGATTAACCCTTTAGTGGACCCTAGGCAAACAAACTTGTGAGCCCCTACTTTTTTCACTCAATAATTATAACATGTAAAATAAGCACAGCTGGGCCCTTTCTTCACGTAGGGCCCTAGGCATGTGCCTAGTTTGCCTGTGCATTAATCTGGCCCTGGCAACTGGGTAAATACTTGGGCACTTAGCCTTTACTGAGCTCTGCACTACCACAGCCATGTTGTTATTGGAACCCAGGCTAGTCTGTGTCAAGATAGCTTGAGCATATCCACATCAGCTTTAGACATCCCTGTGGCCATATTATAAATGTACCCTCAGTGGAATTATCTTTTTTACTTAATAAAGTTTTCTTATACAGGCAGTCCTCGCACTTACAGTGGGTTATGCTACTGGAAAGGGCGCTATAAGTCAAAACGATGAAAGTCAACTCTGATTTTCCCATAGAAGCAATGATATAATAGCAGGTTACATTCCTGACCAAGGGCCTGATGCCCATCTTTTTATAGAAATGACCATAAACACCATATTTAAATCAACTATTTAATCAACTATAAATGATATACAATGTACAGTACAAAGCTTTCTAAAGTGTACTTTATATAAATCGATTAAATGGGGCAATGCAGTAACTAATCACATAACATTTTATTTAATCAGAAGGTGAAGGAACACCTTCATCAGGGTCCTGGAATTCAGAAGGGCTTCTTTGGGGAGACTTAGGGCCACTTGATGGTTTTTTGAGAAACTGATCCAGGGATGTTTGTTTTGCTGCCCTCTTTTTCTCATTGTACATTTCCCTGTAGTGCCATAAGTGCGAGGATCCAGTGCCATAAGTAATAACATGGGTGGACATGGTGGAGCGCCGAAAGTGCAAATTGCCATAAGTCGAAACGCCGTAAGTCAAAGACTGCCTATATTTCCAACTCATTTTGAATATTGGGTTTATTTTTTTTTACTTAGTTATTTGACATGTATTCAGGGCAAAGATTGCTCTGGGAAGGTGCACACATCAAGAGAAACTATAGCTATTCCTATGGGTAGTATGTAGCAGCTGCTCAGGATTGGCTGTTCCATTCTTCAGCAGAGGCAACCTGACAGCAGAGACTCAACTAGGGCTTACTTACAAGACTCTGGGGCCAGTTTTTGGCCTTTCCCCAAATAAGCAGGACCTTTAGGATAAGACTGATCATCCACTGCAACCCTGGGCATGTGGAATGCCCCAGGGGACTCCACACCCCAAATGGGAGGGTGGGGGTGAAGGGTGCACTCAACTATGGCTGCTGTCTGTGCCTGAAATCTAACCGGGCCACAAACTGAGTTACCAAGCATGTATGTATCTTATTAGTCACAGCTGCTAATAGAATACTTACCAGTTCTTCTTGTTCCTTGCCCAAGTTATCACGTTGTCCTCATCTTATCTGGATTTATTAGTCAACTTATCCACATCCCTTTTTAGCAGATTTTAGGTCATCTGTTTCACTTTATGAGTAGAGTTGGTTGACATGGTTACAGTCAGTGTCACAGGCAGGGTCCTACAGGAAGGTCGTGATCTCCTTAAGGCCCCTTCCCGTGCCAAGTTGGCCCAAGGGCATCCTCAATTTCTTGCCTGCCACGTCTTTGATGTTAAATATGTTAGGGAGGCTGCCTTTTCCGCCCTCTTGGGCATGTCTTGCTGTAGTCTCTGCCCTGTGGACTCCCGAACCCCTCGTGGGTCCCGCTCTCCAAATGGGTGCTTCCAGGGCACCCTAGCCTTAGGGGCTATGCATGGCTCCAACCACCCCTTATACCATGCCCCAAGCCTTGCAGCTGGAATGGACGTTGTTCTGCCGAGGTCTACAATCTCTCTGGTGCTCGGGCCCTTGGTGGCCCTGTCTCTCTCCGCGTCCTCTCTCTGGGGCCTTCTCCACAATGCTGCCCCTCCTCAGTATTGCCGCCCTCCTCTGGGGCCTTCTCTGTAGTGCTGCCCTCTCTCCGGGTGCATCTGCAAGGCCGCCCTCTCTCTCGGGGCGCATCTGCAAGGCTGCCCTCTCTCTTGGGGCCTCCTTAGTAACACTGTCCCCTTCTCCAGGGTTCACCGCAATGCTTCGCCCGTCCTCAGGGTTCACTGCGCTGCTGTTCCCTTCTCTGGGCTCACCGCATTGCTACCCCCTTCTCCGGGGCTCACCGCATTGTTACCCCCTTCTCCGGGGCTCACCACGCCTGCACTAGGGCTTCTCAACTGCCCCTCTCTGGGGCTGGGGTCTATGCACCCTGTATGCAGTGCCCTTACTGGCGCTGAGGTCCCCACACTGCTGTGGGTCCCCTCTGAGGATACTGCGCCCTTACTGGTGCTGGGGCCCCCACAACACTGTGCCTCACTGGTGCTGGGTCCCCCACACAACTGTGGGTCCCCTATGAGGATGCTGTGCCCTCACTAGCACTGGGGCCCCCACACCAGTGTGGGTCCCCTATGAGGATGCTGCACCCTCACTGGCACTGGGGCCCCCAGACCAGTGTGGGTCCCCTACGAGGATGCTGCGCCCTCACTGGCGCTGGGGCCCCCACACCACTGTAGGTCCCCTATGAGGCCTCCTCCAATCCCTAATAGCCTCACCCAAACCACTGGCCATAAACGGCAACACAAAATACAAGCCAATCGGCTATAACTTAAACAGAAGCCGCCTGGCCATAACAATGCTCAAGCCTACCAGGAAATACTCCCTCCCTTCCGTGAGAGAGCTCCTTCCTCTTTGGCAGCTGGCAGGGAAGTCCTAGCCTGGCCTCAGCCCCTGGGCTTTATAAGGGCCAGGCCCTGCCCCTTCCGGTCAGCTGACCTTCCCTGGTGGCCCCGGAAACCCACAGCTGGGCTCCTTATTCACTCACTACTAGGGTTCCTTCCCTAGCAGTTTCTCCTCCTTAGGAGCAGGGCACCTTAGTGCTCTGCAACAGTCAGTTTATCATTTAATATTGCCTAGTGCCCTGTAGGAATGCTGTGTGCTTACAAGGCCAGAGGTCTTGGATTCAAATTCCACAGGGAATGAATACAGCTGCCATTCACCCCACCCACAACCACCATCACCATCCTGCTGCTGCCAAAATGTGTTCCCAAAGGGCTCCATATCCTGGATTTTGGTGGTAAGTCCTGCCCCCACTTGCCCAGTCCCCAGATTCCTGGTCCTTCCAGGAATCCTGCGGGTTAGTTTCATAGTTTCATAGTTGGTAGGGTTGGAAGGGACCTGAGCAGATCAAGTCGGACCCCCTGCCATGGCAGGAAAGGATGCTGGGGTCAAATGAGTTGCATCTTTGACAACCCTGCCTTATAATGAAGCTCTGTGTCTTATTAGCTTTATCTTTCCAGTTCTTCAAGTGTCCTTGAATACTTGTGGAACTCTGGGGTGTTCTACATGAGGAAACCACTGGGCCAACCAATCACTTGGTGTAATCCACCATGTTCTCTCCTTCAAAAGGAGAAAAAAGTGCTATTCTATGCTTGCTAGGTACCACATGTGTCAGTAGTATTCTGTGGTCTGTGGTAAAAGGACAGCCGATAGGCCTAATAAAATTAGCATGAAGCCATTGTGATGGATTTACTTGTCATTTGTTTTACAGCAACTGTAAATCAGTGCCACTAATACTGTTTGGGACCATAGTAAAACGGGCTATATTTTTAATAACGGATATAGTGATACTCTCTCTGCCTTGGGCAAGTGACTTTACCTTCCACAATCTGTAAAGCAGGCATGATACTCACCCATGCTATATAAACATAAAAAAATGTACTAAATATTATTTCCTCTTAAAGTGATTTTTCCATTAGGCTATGACCTGAGTTTATTTACTTCAAACTGTTCGCGATTTTTCAGCTAAATTCTAGAAATACGTTGGTATGTTATCAGTCTGGAAAGTGCATGGAGATATGGCAGTTTGTTGAACTTTGTATAGTTCATTAGCAAAAAAAAAACTTTCAGAGACAGGCTGGCCTTCTGGTCAAAATAATACACAGTGACTGAATTCTGGGTACATTTCTCCCACAATCCTTTGTGACCTGGGCCAAATTATTTAATCTCCTTGAACATCACTTCCAGGAGTCAAATTAAGAGAAGAGGATTAGTGATATCCTTTCTCCAACCAATGCTCCTGTCACCAAAAAACTGAGATAATACAATGATGGGGAGATGTCAGCATGACAGGCATAGCCTATGCACCCAACCAAACAAGCTAGGGATGATTTTCATCAATTAGAGAGTAGGTAGCAAATCAGTGTGGCCCTGGCTGGAAGACTGTATCCAACAAATGGAAACAGTGGAGCTGTTGTTTTACCCTTTACTCAAGAATAACGCCTCCAACTGAGTGAAGTAGTTGCAGGTTTATAATGTGGAAACAACTCTTTTTATTTTACAGAAACTTATATAAAACTATTTATAGTACAGAAGTAACAGTTTGTTGTTTCTTTTATGGCTGCTCTGCTCCTGTTCTGCCACCTGAATGCTGACCTCATTCACAATGTTACAGTATAACACACTCCCTGGACACTCTGGGCACATTCCCACATGCAGAGGCATACTGTTGTCATGACAAAAATAGCAGCAGCACAAATTTGTGCCACTGCTTTTTGCTGCTGAGCATGCCCCTTCACATGGGGTTGGCGTGGGGCAAATTGTCTCTGATGGGGTAGGGGAGGCTTAACTGGGGCCTGGGGGCCTCCTGGGGCAGCAGCTATGATGATCCAGCTGCCCAGAGCCTGGCTGGTGGCCAGAGCATGGCTATGGCTGGCCAGGCTCTGGTTTCTCGTGGTGCACACTGCTGCCATGTGTGCTGCGCCACACCACTTTTTTTTCAGCAGTGGGTTTTTTTGACACCAGGATCTCCCAGCATCAAAAAAACTGCACTGAGGTTGATAATTTAATGTAAGTTTTGATGGCATTAGAGGGATTTCCTTCATGACCACATTGGTTCTTGGCAATGAGTACACAAAGGGACAAAAATTGGAGAGGTAACTACAGCAGTTTTGTAAATAACAGTTCAGAGGAGTGCAGCCATAGTTTGCTATCAGTTATTTTTGCTGATTAATAAGTAAACTTTTTTACCCAGTGAACTGGGAACTGCTATTGGGTAACTCACTGGCACCACACAATATATAACGTTTTGATGCTTAGCTATAAATCAGCTCCAGGCTAGAAACCTGAACAACTGCTGCTCTCTGAAATGGAACTCCTGGGAACCACAACTGGTTTTCTGGCTGTTTGTATCTCTTGTCTGTTTTTTTTTTCAGTATGGAGAATGATATCAAGCAACAGGAAGCTGCCACCTGGTCCCATTCGACTTCCTATTGTAGGGAGCACACTGCAACTGAGCATTAAGGACTTACCCCAAACTATGGAGAAGGTAAAAGCATGTTCCCTTTATCAATCACTTTGTTGCAGGTAGACATAAACAGAGCTCTGGGTAGGGGAGAGCACCACCTCCCTTGGAAGCCCATTCCAGACTTTGGCCACTCGAACTGTGAAGAAGTTCTTCCTAATGTCTAGTCTAAATCTGCTCTCTGCTAGCTTGTGGCCATTATTTCTTGTAACCACAAGGTCACCTCTCAACCTTCTCTTGCGGAGGCTGAAGAGGTCCAGGTGCCCCAGTCTCTCCTCATAGGGCTTGGCCTGCAAGCCCTTAACCATACGAGTGGCCCTTCTCTGGACCCTCTCCAGGTTCATAGATTCATAGATGTTAGGGTCGGAAGGGACCTCAATAGATCATCGAGTCCAACCCCCTGCATAGGCAGGGAAGAGTGCTGGGC
>NW_005841831.1:2338072-2343664 GCF_000455745.1 Alligator sinensis
ATAAAGTGCCATTAGCTTTTCTGATGGCTTCGTCACACTGCCAACTCATGTTCATCTTGGAGTCCACTAGGACTCCAAGATCCCTTTCTGCTTCTGTTCCACCAAGCAGGTCATTTCCTAGGCAGTAGGTATGCTGGACATTTTTTGAATGACAATACTGCCATTCTTCAGAAGAAACAGGAAAATGCACTATAATTGTGCCATTATGTGTTCCATCAATAGCACAAACATGCATATGCTATATGAATTCCCTTTTGATTTCAAGAGCAGAAAAACACAAAAACAGCAAGGACACAAGAACTGTATATTATTCAGAACAATATACAGTTCCTCCAAGACTAACGAAAACAGACACGTCAGATTTATCATACGCTTGAACTTGCCAGACTACTTCTTAAAAGCCTTCAACCTGGTATCCCACGATCACCTCTTGGCTAAACTGGCTTACTGTGGCCTTTATGTCACCACATTCCGCTGGCTGGGGAACTGGCTCCGCAGTAGGACCCAGAGGGTGGTGGTCGACGGGAGTCAGTCGTCTTGGTGCGCTGTGACCAGTGGGGTCCCTCAAGGCTCTGTTCTAGGGCCTATACTATTTAACATCTTCATCAATGATGTGGACATTGGTGTCAGAAGTGGACTGGGCAAGTTTGCCAATGACACCAAACTCTGGGGTAAAGCATCCACACCTGAGGATAGGAGGATGATCCAGGCAGATCTGGACAGACTCATGAAATGGGCGGACGAGAACCTGATGGTGTTTAACACTGAAAAATGCAAGGTTATCCACCTTGAGAGAAAAAACCTGCAGCATCCTTATAGACTCAGTAGTGCTACTCTGGTTAGCACTACAGATGAAAGGGACTTGGGGGTCATGGTTGACCACAAGATGAACATGAGCCTTCAGTGTGATGCTGCGGCTAGTAAAGTGAGCAAAACGCTGGCTTGCATCCGTAGATGCTTCTGAAGCAAATCCCGGGACGTCATTCTCCTGCTGTACTCAGCCTTGGTGAGGCCGCAGCTGGAGTACTATGTCCAGTTTCAATGGACAGTTTCAATTGTTTGCCCCCCATTGAAGCTCCACAATTCAAAAAGGATGTGGAAAAGCTTGGGAGGGTGCAGGGGAGAGCCATGCGCATGATCAGAGGTCAGGAAAACAGACTTTATGATGAGAGGCTGAGAGCCATGGGGCTATTCAGCCTGGAAAAGTGCAGGCTCAGGGGTGATCTGGTGGCCACCTATAAGTTTATCAGGGGTGGCCATCAGGATCTGGGGGACCGTCTGTTCACCAGAGCCCCCCAAGGGATGACAAGATCGAACGGTCACAAACTCCACTGTGACTGATTCAGGCTGGACATGAGAAAGAACTTCTTCACTGTCTGAGCCCCCAAGGTTTGGAATAGACTGCTGCGGTAGGCGGTTCAAGCACCCACTTTGAACACCTTCAAGACACATTTGGATGCTTATCTTGCTGGGATCCTATGATCCCTACTGACTTCCTGCCCCTGGGGCAGGGGGCTGGACTCGATGATCCTCCGGGGTCCCTTCCAGCCCAAATGTCTATGAAATCTATGAAATAGTACCAAATCAGAACAGCACTGACATAATTACCCTTAAATCATCTCATCTCTTTGTTATGAATCCATTCACATTCTTATTTCCCTTAATTTAATTTTAAATTTGTTGTTCTTCTGTATTAAACTTTTGCAGCTTAGTGAAAAGTATGGACCAGTGTTCACAATATATATGGGCACAAGACGGGTTGTGGTGCTGCATGGACGTGAGGCTGTGAAGGAAGCTCTGATTGACCAAGGGGATGAGTTCAGCGCACGGGGAGTTCTGCCATTATTTGAAAAGATTTTTAAAGGATCAGGTTTGTTACTAGTAGCTTCAGCACATACAGATGATATCTCTGGTATGAGAAAGCAAAATGGGAAATAGTTGGAGTTTCACTTAGTACTGTGATAGAGACTGGGACCAAGATTTTTAAGTATAGGATCCTTATGTTAAAATCCTAAATCCAGATTTAAGTACCTGAAAAAGTGGACAGATTTTCAAAGTGTTGAAAGCACAGCAGGCCAGATTGACATAATTAGATGCCTTTTGGTTCTCAGTATTTTGAAATGTTGGCATATCATTTTGATGTCTCTCTATGGACAGGTAATGTGAAGCTTAAATTTCTGAAAATCTTAGAAAATGCATGTGACTTTTCCATAGGGTATCAGCTGTAGTTCCCTTTAATAGTTTCATAAAGACTGGTTTAATATGCATAGCTCTCGTAAGGGGGCCATTCATTTTTAGGCCACTGGGTCATTGGCCTAGGAATTCCTCCTCTTCTGTTCTCCACCAGGCCAAGTTAGATTGAATTTTATTAGAAAATGTTTAGGATTGTAAATCCAAAAAAGCTGACAAAGCCGGTAGGGAAATACATAGCTCCTGAGCGAGGGACTAACAATAGAAGGATGAGGGTGAGGAGGGGAACACAACTAGGTTACAGGAGATACAATGTTAGCCAAATAAGCCCTGGGGTAGGGGGAGGGGGGAAGGGGGAAGGGGAGGGAGGGGCTTCGCGACACTCAGAGAAAAAGAAGATAGATACACACAAACCCGTTACAATGGTCCACAAGGTGGAAGAGTGGTTACTACATTACTAAAGGATTATTTATATTACTATTAGTTCACTTGGGACTTTCAGATCTTGAGGGCAAACCTAATCGCATTCAGGAAGGAACAATTACTGGGGTGTTTTTTTTACTGAGCCATCTCTCTAAGCAGAGACCTGCCCCATGGCTCTTATTTACAAAATAAATAAAATAGAACCAGAATGAAACGCATAAATGATATCTGCATGGATTGATTTAGAATCCAGATCCAAATCCACAAGTCAGGATGGGAAAGAGATGAGAAATGGACCCTTGCCAATAGGCAAACTATAACTCCAAATTGCTCTGGGCTGTCTTTTTGCCTGAATCTTTGAAGGCAATAAAATGAAACACTTAAACTCTAGTGATGGGCAAATTTGTGGTGAAATTGAAACGATTTGTCAGGGATCTTGAAAACGTAACACAGTTAGAGTTTGTGAACCTTCTGCTGGTGCACTAAGGAAGTCATCATTTCTTGATACATATACATAGCTAGAACCCCTAATTTAAATAATGTGCATTTACATGGTAATGACACTATGCAAGGAAAAACCCTACAGTATAAATGACCTTACATGTCAAGAAAAGTTCATATGCTTCTTACAAAGTTCAGCAGTTTGACTGATACTAACTTTCCCCAACTATGTATATCCTGGTGCAGTTATGTTTGCCTTGGGCCTATTATATGTACTTTGATCAAGCTTCTGTGATAACAAGAAAAAATAAAGACCCTCACTCATGCATATACTTTCTTATATCTACTGTCTGTGCTTTCATTAACATGATTCACTCTGAGAACAAAATGCATGGATCAGACATGGTGACTAATGGGATGTTTTCTTGCATGCTGTAGTTGCAATGGAATGACAGTAAAATGGATGTTTAGGATTTTGTAGCATAAATCTTGCATCAAATAGCCTAATTGTCAGGCTATGGCAGCATAACTATAATTATGTAAAAAGAGAGTTTGACTGTCTTCTTCTTTTGCCAGGTATTGTAATAAGCAATGGAGAGATGTGGAAGCAGCTCCGCCGATTTGCCCTAACCACCCTGAGGAATTTTGGGATGGGGAAGAAGAGCATTGAGGAGCGGATCCAAGAAGAAGCTCATTTTCTGGTGGAAAGGATCAGGAGCACACATGGTAAGGAGAAGCTTCATGCCTAGGCAAATGCAGAAGTTAGAAGTCACAGGTTTCTACAAGTATGTCAGCAACAAGAGGAGGATCATAGAAAATGAGGGTCCTTTACTAAATGGGATCGTGGGCAGTGGGGAAACCTAGTGACAGAGGATGCAGAAAAGGCTGAAGTACTCAAGGTGTTTTTCACCTCAGTCTTCACAGGCAGGGTCAGTTCTCAGACTACTGCATGTGGCAGCACAGTTTGCGGAAGACGTGAGCAGCCAAGAGTGGCAAAAGACCAGGTTAGGGACTATTTCATAGATTCATAGATTGTAGAGTCGGAAGAGACCACAATGGATCATCATGTCCGACTCCCTGCCCCTGGCAGGAAAGAGGACCGAGGTCAGATGACCCCAGCCAGGTGACTATCTAGCCTCCTCTTGAAGACCTCCAAGCTAGGTGATAGCACCACCTCTCTTGGAAGCCCATTCCAGATTCTGGCCACCCTTACTGTGAAAAATGTCTTCCTAATATCTAACCTAAATCCACTCTCAACTAGTTTACACCCGTTATTCCTAGTCACTCCCTGGGGCGCCTTAGTAAACAGCGCTTCCCTTATTCCCCGTTGACCTCCCCTAATAAATTTATAGGTGGCCACAAAATCTCCCCTCAGCCGTCTCTTGTGAAGGCTGAAGAGATTCAGCTCTCTCAACTTCCCCCCGTAGGGTCTATCATGAAGGCCACTAATCATGCGAGTGGCCCTCCTCTGAACCCTCTTGAGATTCCCTGAGTCCCTATTTAGAAAAGCTGGATGTGTAACAAGTCCCTGAGGCCATATGGGATGCACTTCAAGGTGCTGAGGGAGTTGGCCAATAGGGGTGTGTGAAGTGGGCCCTATTTGATTTGCATTCGGATTTGGCTCAAATCAGGGACAGTGATTTAATTCATTGGTTTGGATCACTGTCCCTGATTCGATTCAGCCTAATCCAAATCTGAAGATTCGATGCTGATTTGGAGAATCAGTGATTTGGACATAGACACAGCTTTAAAAGTTTTTTCTACACACCTGGAGGTAGCAGGCATGGCTCATGATTGCTGCAATGCTGGGGCACATGAAGCATCCCACAGGAGTGCGGTGGACTCTCCACGTGCTCAGCGGCAAACCCGGACGTGGACTGGAAGTATTTCTGGTCCACTTCTGGGTCTGCTGGGGAGCATGCTGGGGGGCCCCCCCATACCTCCCTGGCTCAGCGATCAGCCCCAGGAGGACCATGGGTGCACCCCCCAGACCCAGGAGGCACCAGTCACTGAGCTGCAGCTGTCACTGAGGGGTGCAGGGGGGAGCCCTCCCAATTGCCCTTGGACTGACTGTGGAGAGTCCCAGACCCGGCCGGGCCAGGGCTCGACACCACATTCGTCCAGCTGCTGGGTGGGTGCAGCTCAATGCAGCCATGGCACAGAAGTGGGATCAGGCCCCAGCTCGGCCGGTCCAGGAAGATCTAGTCATCCAGGAGCGCATGGGATGGGGGTGGCTCCCACCACTAGACATAGCCTGACAGAGGCCCCAGGGCCCCTGCCTCACCCCCCGACCTGTGCTCAGGATGAGAAGGCTGCTGCTGCGGGTTGCCCACTGCACCCGGAGCACAGGTGGGGGAGGGGAATGGATCACCAGGGTCTCTGTCAGGCAGTTCCCAGTGGCGGGAGCCCCCACCCCGATGCATCCCTGGACAACCAGATCTTCCCAGACCTGGCTGGGCCAGGCCGCTCCCGCATGAGTCCCCGCTGCTTAGCTGAGCTGCACCCACACATGGCTAGCTTTCAGTGGGGCTTGCGATG
>NW_005841831.1:2343790-2346033 GCF_000455745.1 Alligator sinensis
TGCACAGTCAGTGGCTCAGCACAGAGGCCTCAATTGGGCCCCTGCCCCTTCCCTCCCCCACAAATTGACCTGCTGGTGTTGGGGGCGGGGGGCGGGTGTGTGCATGCTTTCACACCCAGTTCTCCCCCAGCCCAAGATCAACCAAAAGTGGCTCCAGGATCGATGGGTTGGTGACCACTGCTCTACTCTGCTGCTGGTTTAGGAGCTTTTATTCCTTCCTTAGCAGAATAATTGTGTATTTACTATGTACACTCACTGCCAGGCTGGCAGTAGAAAAGGGAAAACACACAATTATAAGGGTTTGTAAGGACATAACAGCACAACAGTATTGGCTCAAGTACAGTTCACTGAACAGGATCCAGTTTGTAATGGAATCCTTATATCAGTTCTGTCAAAACAGTTGCAAACCAGACAGATATGGGGGACTTGATTGTTTCATAGTCTGAATAGAATGTGTCAGGCTAATAACAGTAGGGAAAACACTGTAAAAATGATTCCTCAAAACTTGGGTTAAGTTCTTAAATAAAGAGGATGTGATGGGGTTGTGGAGGCCATCACTTACCTTCACCCAGGAGTATTGGAGATGCTATTCTTGGTTCAGAGCCATGAGATCCTGAATTTTCAGGAATAGCAATGACTGTGTCGGTGAGTTCAAATCCTGAATTATAATGGCCTGTTTTGTTCCAGAGAAGCCCTTTGACCCCTCCTCTTTCCTTATCCATGCTGTCTCCAACGTCATCTGTTCTGTCGTCTTTGGAGACCGGTTTGACTATGAAGACAAAAAATTTCTGACTTTGATTGATCTGTTAGAGGAAAATAACAAACTCCAGATCTCATTCTGGGTGCAGGTATGTCTGGAGTTGATTTTATTTATTGAAGGACTATTCTGCTTTCAGGGGAGACTTTTGAAGGCCAGAAAGCCCATTAACTGCCCAATTCTCATTGAAAGTATAATTGTCTTTTGCATCCTCTTTAAATAATTGCCATTCCATGTTGAAAGGGGAGTATCTTAGCAATCATACCAGAAATTTACAGAGGGGTGGGGGTTGTGGATTACACTCAGCAAGTAAAGTCTGTAAAGTGATTTAAAAACCAGTTGGATACTAAGGTGCCATTTAAGGCTGGTCATCATTATTGTTTCATGCTGGTGTAATCAGCTCCTTCTTGTTATCTCCATAGATGTGTATACACAACATAGTTATGGAATAATTTACTACAGATTTTACTCCATAATAAATTTATTCTGTGACACTAGGGGTGGATCCATGGGCATGATCGCACCCCACTTCAACAGTGTAACTCACCTGCTAGTAAATCTAGTTCTTGGTAGTTACAGATCCCCTGGAGAATACTAGGCATGGCTGGAACCCTGGGCTGGTGGGTGATACCCAGGGGGACCAAGGAGGGAGCAGGTGAGGAAAGGGGAAGACTTACCTGCAGCTGCTGTTCTTGGCTGACCGGAGGTGAGGAAAGTCCCAGGCTGCTTGTGTCCCACTACAGTCAGGGGCTGCTGTGAGTGTTTGCACAGGGTGCTAGGTTGAGCAGCAGCTGCAGCAGGCAAATCCCTGGTCTCTGATCTCCACCTCAGAGATCTGATACCCAGAGATAGATCTCCACCTCAGTTTGGGGGCTTCAACTGCAGAAAGCAGCTGTGGGTGGTATCTGGCTGTGCCAGGACAGAGGCATTGGTGCATGGCCTGCTCCTGGCCAATGATACACACCTGGGTGAACAGGGTACAGAGCAATTGTGCCTTGGATTAACCAAACTCCCTATGAAAGTAAAATGCACTGTGTGTTAATACCCTCAGAATGGACTTCTTGGGCGCATCCAGATGAGTGCGCACGTGCCTCTTGCTCTGTCTCAAACCCCTTTGAGACAGGGCAATAGGCACGTGCAGGAATGAAAAAAACGTTCCCCGTGCTGCAAGTTTGCAGCGTGGGGAGAAAATTAGACCCCTGGATATCCAGGGGTCTAAAAAAAATCAAAGTTTAAAAAAGTGGATCATGCCCTGAGGCAACTGGAGGCTGGGTCCTCCACGGAGATGCTCTGGCTGCCAGAGCGTCTCTGTGGTTGGCCTATCGCCCGGCTGCTGAAACGGGCGGCTGGCCAGGCCACGTGTTCAGCACCAGGGCTTCAGTGCTGGTGAGTAAGGGCTCAGGGGGGCTGGAGGTGATAGGAGGGGACCATGAGGGGTATGCCCACTCCCCCAGCCCCCCCAACCCCTGCCCTGCCTGATCCATCC
>NW_005841831.1:2346287-2346667 GCF_000455745.1 Alligator sinensis
CCGTTGGGGGGGCCTGCAGCAGCGGGCAGGGGAGGGGGCCATATGGGGCAGCAATTGGGGGCCTGGGGTGGGGCATGTGGGCCCTGCAGGGGGGATGCTAGCCCCTGTGGGGGCCATATGACCCCTGTTGGGGGGCCGAATCCCCTGTTGGGAAGCTGTAGCCTTTGTGTGGGGGCTGAATCCCCTGTTGGGGGCTGTAACCCCTGTTGGGAGGCCAAACCCACTGCGGGAGGGCAGCAAAATATATATTCATGTATTCATGAATTCATGAAATGTGTATTTAGAGTTCACTTTATTATTATTATTATTATTATTATTATTATAAGAGACTTGCTGTAACACTGTAGGTATATCAATAGAACGCTGTCCAACTGCTACCT
>NW_005841831.1:2347069-2347598 GCF_000455745.1 Alligator sinensis
TCCTGGCTGCGCAGTCCCTATCTGGGTCTGGCAGGTGCTCTGTGGGTAACAGGCAGGCAGAAGCCCCCACAGCTAGACTGCTGCAGTGGGTAAAAGGTGCAGGGAGCTCTCAGGGCTGCTTCAGCAGTCCAGCTGGCACAAGGGATAGTGTCCCCAGCTACCAATTGTCTGGCCCCAGAAGCTCCTGAGAGCGAGTAGCCCTGAGCTACTTGCCAGGGCCCTGACTTTTTATATTGCTGGGGCCAGGACAGGGCAGCTTTTTATACTGCTGGGGACAGCACAGGTGCTGGCCTCGGGCTCTAGCTCCCCATGGCTGCAGATCCAGGAGGAGCTAGGCAGGGTTATTTTGCCCCAAGTGGCACAATTTGCTCCACAACAAAGTGCATGTCCGAGCACGTATGTGCACTGAAGCAAAAAGCCCTGGGTCAAATTTGTACTGCTTTTATTTGAGCTGCTGTGAGTGCACATGCTTGCATGTGCCAAGCTTGGACACACACCAAGCAGTGCAAATTTGACCCAGGGCTTTTTG